>NC_057797.1:114149227-114235688 GCF_018294505.1 Triticum aestivum | reverse complement strand
CGAACGCTCTAGGACATGGAGCAGAGATAGGTGGGTTTTGGGCCAAATTTGGGGGGTGTTGGGCTGTAACACACACGAGGCCTTTTCGGTCCCTCGGTTAACCGTTGGAGTATCAAACGAAGTCCAAATGACCCGAAACTTGACAGGCGGTCTACCGGTAGTAAACCAAGGCCGCTTGGCAAGACTCGTTCCAATCCGGAAATGTTTAAACCCCACACACGACAGAAATCTAGAAATGACCACCGGAGGAGAACGAAGCGCCGGAATTCAAAACGGACAACGGGGAAAATGCTCGAATGCATGAGATGAACATGTATGCACATGCAATGCACGTGATGACCTGATATGAGATGCATGAAAACGAAAACAACACACACGAAGACAAAGACCCAGCCCGAGAAATAAATGTAACTTGGCGCCGGAGACGGCAAGAGTTGGATACAAATATGGAAAGTTACATCCGGGGCGTTACACCTAGTCCTATTAGGACAAGGAGAGGTGGCCGGCCCCCCTCTCTCTCTTTCCCCCTCAGCGAATCCTACTCCAACTAGGATTGGGGGGAGGAATCCTACTCCCAGAGGGAGTAGGACTCCCTTGGCGCGCCCTCCTTGGCCGGCCGACCCCCTCCCCTTGGCTCCTTTATATACGGAGGCAGGGGACACCCCTAGACACACAAGTTGATCATTGAGATCGTTCCTTAGCCGTGTGCGGTGCCCCCTGCCACCATATTCCACCTCGATTATATTGTATCAGTGCTTAGGCGAAGCCCTGCGACGGTAGAATATCAAGATCGTCACCACGCCGTTGTGCTGACGGAACTCCTCCCCGACGCTTTGCTGGATCGGAGCCCGGGGATCGTCATCGAGCTGTACGTGTGCTAAGAACTCGGAGGTGCCGGAGTAACGGTGCTTGGATCAGTCAGATCGGGAAGACGTACGACTACTTCCTCTATGTTGTGTCAATGCTTCCGCAGTTGGTCTGCGTGGGTACGTAGACAACACCCTCCCCTCTCGTTGCTGTGCATCACCATGATCTTGCGTGTGCGTAGGAAATTTTTTGAAATTACTACGTTTCCCAACAGTGGCATCCGAGCCTAGGTTTTATGGTTTGATGTTATATGCACGAGTAGAACACAAGTGAGTTGTGGGCGATATAAGTCATACTGCCTACCAGCATGTCATACTTTGGTTCGGCGGTATTATTGGACGAGATGACCCGGACCAACATTACGCGTACGCTTACGCGAGACCGGTTCCCCCGACGTGCTTTGCACATAGGTGGCTTGCGGGCGACTGTCTCTCCAACTTTAGTTGAACCGAGTGTGGCTACGCCCGGTCCTTGCGAAGGTTAAAACGGAGTCTATTTGACAAACTATCGTTGTGGTTTTGATGCGTAGGTGAGATTGGTTCTTGCTTAAGCCTGTAGCAGCCACGTAAAGCTTGCAACAACAAAGTAGAGGACGTCTAACTTGTTTTTGCAGGGCGTGTTGTGATGTGATATGGTCAAGGCATGATGATGAATTTTATTGTATGAGATGATCATGTTTTGTAACCGAGTTATCGGCAACTGGCAGGAGCCATATGGTTGTCGCTTTATTGTATGCAATGCAATAGCGATGTAATGCTTTACTTTATCACTAAGCGGTAGCGATAGTCGTGGAAGCATAAGATTGGCGAGACGACAATGATGCTACGATGGAGATCAAGGTGTCGCGCCGGTGATGATGGTGATCATGACGGTGCTCCGGAGATGGAGATCACAAGCACAAGATGATGATGGCCATATCATATCACTTATATTGATTGCATGTGATGTTTATCTTTTTATGCATCTTATCTTGCTTTGATTGACGGTAGCATTATAAGATGATCTCTCACTAAATTATCAAGAAGTGTTCTCCCTGAGTATGCACCGTTGCCAAAGTTCGTCCTGCCCAGACACCACGTGATGATCGGGTGTGATAAGCTCTACGTCCATCTACAATGGGTGCAAGCCAGTTTTGCACACGTAGAATACTCAGGTTAAACTTGACGAGCCTAGCATATGCAGATATGGCCTCGGAACACAGAGACCGAAAGGTCGAGCGTGAATCATATAGTAGATATGATCAACATAATGATGTTCACCATTGAAAGCTACTCCATCTCACGTGATGATCGGTTATGGTTTAGTTGATTTGGATCACGTGATCACTTAGAGGATTAGAGGGATGTCTATCTAAGTGGGAGTTCTTAAGTAATTTGATTAATTGAACTTAAACTTATCATGAACTTAGTACATGATAGTATCTTGCTTGTTTATGTTGATTGTAGATAGATGGCTCGTGTTGTTGTTCCGTTGAATTTTAATGCGTTCCTTGAGAAAGCAAAGTTGAAAGATGATGGTAGCAATTACACGGACTGGGTCCGTAACTTGAGGATTATCCTCATTGCTGCTCAGAAGAATTATGTCCTGGAAGCACCGCTGGGTGCCAGGCCTGCTGCTGGAGCAACACCAAATGTTATGAACGTCTGGCAGAGCAAAGCTGATGACTACTCGATAGTTCAGTGTGCCATGCTTTACGGCTTAGAATCGGGACTTCAACGACGTTTTGAACGTCATGGAGCATATGAGATGTTCCAGGAGTTGAAGTTAATATTTCAAGCAAATGCCCGGATTGAGAGATATGAAGTCTCCAATAAGTTCTATAGCTGCAAGATGGAGGAGAACAGTTCTGTCAGTGAGCATATACTCAAAATGTCTGGGTATAATAATCACTTGATTCAAATGGGAGTAAATCTTCCAGATGATTGCGTCATTGACAGAATTCTCCAATCACTGCCACCAAGCTACAAGAGCTTCATGATGAACTATAATATGCAAGGGATGAACAAGACTATTCCCGAGCTCTTCGCAATGCTGAAAGCTGCGGAGGTAGAAATCAAGAAGGAGCATCAAGTGTTGATGGTTAACAAGACCACTAGTTTCAAGAAAAAGGGCAAAGGGAAGAAGAAGGGGAACTTCAAGAAGAACGGCAAGCTAGTTGCTGCTCAGGAGAAGAAACCCAAGTCTGGACCTAAGCCTGAAACTGAGTGCTTCTACTGCAAGCAGACTGGTCACTGGAAGCGGAACTGCCCCAAGTATTTGGCGGATAAGAAGGATGGCAAGGTGAACAAAGGTATATGTGATATACATGTTATTGATGTGTATCTTACTAGAGCTTGCAGTAGCACCTGGGTATTTGATACTGGTTCTGTTGCTAATATTTGCAACTCGAAACAGGGACTACGGATTAAGCGAACACTGGCGAAGGACGAGGTGACGATGCGCGTGGGAAACGGTTCCAAAGTCGATGTGATTGCGGTCGGCACGCTACCTCTACATCTATCTTCGGGATTAATATTAGACCTAAATAATTGTTATTTGGTGCCAGCGTTGAGCATGAACATTATATCTGGATCTTGTTTGATGCGAGACGGTTATTCATTTAAATCAGAGAATAATGGTTGTTCTATTTATATGAGTAATATCTTTTATGATCATGCACCTTTGAGGAGTGGTCTATTTTTGATGAATCTCGATAGTAGTAACACACATATTCATAATGTTGAAGCCAGAAGATGCAGAGTTGATAATGACAGTGCAACTTATTTGTGGCACTGCCGTTTAGGTCATATCGGTATAAAGCGCATGAAGAAACTCCATACTGATGGACTTTTAGAACCACTTGATTATGAATCACTTGGTACTTGCGAACCGTGCCTCATGGGCAAGATGACTAAAACACCGTTCTCCGGTACTATAGAGAGAGCAACAGATTTGTTGGAGATCATACATATAGATGTATGTGGTCCGATGAATATTGAGGCTCGTGGCGGATATCGTTATTTTCTCACCTTCACAGATGACTTAAGCAGATATGGGTATATCTACTTAATGAAACATAAGTCTGAAACATTTGAAAAGTTCAAAGAATTTCAGAGTGAAGTTGAAAATCATCGTAACAAGAAAATAAAGTTTCTACGATCTGATCGTGGAGGAGAATATTTGAGTTACGAGTTTGGTGTACATTTGAAAAATTGTGGAATAGTTTCGCAACTCACGCCACCCGGAACACCACAGCGCAATGGTGTTTCCGAATGTCGTAATCGTACTTTACTAGATATGGTGCGATCTATGATGTCTCTTACTGATTTACCGCTATCGTTTTGGGGTTATGCTTTAGAGACGGCCGCATTCAAGTTAAATAGGGCACCATCAAAATCCGTTGAGACGACGCCTTATGAACTGTGGTTTGGCAAGAAACAAAAGTTGTCGTTTCTTAAAGTTTGGGGCTGCGATGCTTATGTGAAAAAGCTTCAACCTGATAAACTCGAACCCAAATCGGAGAAATGTGTCTTCATAGGATACCCAAAGGAGACTGTTGGGTACACCTTCTATCACAGATCCGAAGGCAAGACATTTGTTGCTAAGAATGGATCCTTTCTAGAGAAGGAGTTTCTCTCGAAAGAAGTGAGTGGGAGGAAAGTAGAACTTGACGAGGTAATTGTACCCGCTCCCTTATTGGAAAGTAGTACATCACAGAAAACTGTTTCTGCGACACCTATACCAATTAGTGAGGAAGCTAATGATGATGATCATGAAACTTCAGGACAAGATACTACTGAACCTCGTAGGTCAACCAGAGCGAGATCCGCACCAGAGTGGTACGATAATCCTGTTCTGGAAATCATGCTGCTAGATCATGATGAACCTACGAACTATGAAGAAGCGATGGTGAGCCCAGATTCAGCAAAGTGGCTTGAAGCCATGAAATCTGAGATGGGATCCATGTATGAGAACAAAGTATGGACTTTGGTTGACTTGCCCGATGATCGGCAAGCAATTGAGAATAAATGGATCTTCAAGAAGAAGACTGACGCTGATGGTAATGTTACTGTCTACAAAGCTCGACTTGTCGCAAAAGGTTTTCGACAAGTTCAAGGGGTTGACTAAGATGAGACCTTCTCACCCGTAGTGATGCTTAAGTCTGTCCGAATCATGTTAGCAATTGCCGCATTTTATGATTATGAAATTTGGCAGATGGATGTCAAAACTGCATTCCTGAATGGATTTCTGGAAGAAGAGTTGTATATGATGCAACCAGAAGGTTTTGTCAATCCAAAGGGAGCTAACAAAGTGTGCAAGCTCCAGCGATCCATTTATGGACTGGTGCAAGCCTCTCGGAGTTGGAATAAACGCTTTGATAGTGTGATCAAAGCATTTGGTTTTATACAGATTTTGGGTGAAGCCTGTATTTACAAGAAAGTGAGTGGGAGCTCTGTAGCATTTCTGATATTATATGTGGATGACATATTACTGATTGGAAATGATATAGAATTTCTGGATAGCATAAAGGGATACTTGAATAAGAGTTTTTCAATGAAAGACCTTGGTGAAGCTGCTTACATATTAGGCATAAAGATCTATAGAGATAGATCAAGACGCTTAATTGGACTTTCACAAAGCACATACCTTGACAAGATTTTGAAGAAGTTCAAAATGGATCAAGCAAAGAAAGGGTTCTTGCCTGTGTTACAAGGTGTGAAGTTGAGTCAGACTCAATGCCCGACCACTACAGAAGATAGAGAGAAAATGAAAGATGTTCCCTATGCTTCAGCCATAGGCGCTATCATGTATGCAATGCTGTGTACCAGACCTGATGTGTGCCTTGCTATAAGTCTAGCAGGGAGGTACCAAAGTAATCCAGGAGTGGATCACTGGACAGCGGTCAAGAACATCCTGAAATACCTGAAAAGGACTAAGGATATGTTTCTCGTATATGGAGGTGACAAAGAGCTCACCGTAAAAGGTTACGTTGATGCAAGCTTTGACACTGATCCGAACGATTCTAAATCGCAAACTAGATACGTGTTTACATTAAACGGTGGAGCTGTCAGTTGGTGCAGTTCTAAACAAAGCGTCGTAGCGGGATCTACATGTGAAGCGGAGTACATAGCTGCTTCAGAAGCAGCCAAGAAGGAGTCTGGATGAAGGAGTTCATATCCGATCTAGGTGTCATACCTAGTGCATCGGGTCCAATGAAAATCTTTTGTGACAATACTGGTGCAATTGCCGTGGCAAAGGAATCCAGATTTCACAAGAGGACCAAGCACATCAAGAGACGCTTCAATTCCATCCGGGATCTAGTCCAGGTGGGAGACATAGAGATTTGCAAGATACATAAGGATCTGAATGTTGCAGACCCGTTGACTAAGCCTCTTCCACGAGCAAAACATGATCAGCACCAAGGCTCCATGGGTGTTAGAATCATTACTGTGTAATCTAGATTATTGACTCTAGTGCAAGTGGGAGACTGAAGGAAATGTGCCCTAGAGGCAATAATAAAGTTATTTTTTATTTCCTTATATCATGATAAATGTTTATTATTCATGCTAGAATTGTATTAACCGGAAACATGATACATGTGTGAATACATAGACAAACTTAGTGTCACTAGTATGCCTCTACTTGACTAGCTCGTTAATCAAAGATGGTTATGTTTCCTAACCATGAACAAGGTGTTGTTATTTGATTAACGAGGTCACATCATTAGTTGAATGGTCTGATTGACATGACCCATTTCATTAGCTTAGCACCCGATCGTTTAGTATGTTGCTATTGCTTTCTTCATGACTTATACATGTTCCTATGACTATGAGATTATGCAACTCCCGTTTACCGGAGGAAAACTTTGTGTGCTACCAAACGTCACAAACGTAACTGGGTGATTATAAAGGAGCTCTACAGGTGTCTCCAAAGGTAGATGTTGGGTTGGCGTATTTCGAGATTCGGATTTGTCACTCCGATTGTCGGAGAGGTATCTCTGGGCCCTCTCGGTAATGCTCATCACATAAGCCTTGCAAGCATTGCAGCCAATGAGTTAGTTGTGAGATGATGTATTACGGAACAAGTAAAGAGACTTGCCGGTAACGAGATTGAACTAGGTATTGGATACCGACGATCGAATCTCGGGCAAGTAACATACCGATGACAAAGGGAACAACATATGTTGTTATGCGGTCTGACCGATAAAGATCTTCGTAGAATATGTAGGAGCCAATATGGGCATCCAGGTCCCGCTATTGGTTATTGACCGGAGATGTGTCTCAGTCATGTCTGCATTATTCTCGAACCGTAGGGTCCGCACGCTTAACGTTACGATGACAGTTATTATGAGTTTATGCATTTTGATGTACCGAAGTTAGTTTGGAGTCCCGGTTGTGATCACGGACATGACGAGGAATCTCGAAATGGTCGAGACATAAAGATTGATATATTGGAAGCCTATGTTTGGATATCGGAAGTGTTCCGGGCGAAATCGGTATTTTACCGGAGTACCGGGAGGTTACCGGAACCCCCCCGGGAGCTGTATGGGCCTTAATGGGCTTTAGTGGAAAGGAGAAGGGGCAGCCCAAGATGGGCCGCGCGCCTCCCCCCTCCCCTAGTCCTATTAGGACAAGGAGAGGTGGCCGGCCCCCCTCTCTCTCTTTCCCCCTCAGCGAATCCTACTCCAACTAGGATTGGGGGGAGGAATCCTACTCCCAGAGGGAGTAGGACTCCCTTGGCGCGCCCTCCTTGGCCGGCCAGCCCCCTCCCCTTGGCTCCTTTATATACGGAGGCAGGGGACACCCCTAGACACACAAGTTGATCATTGAGATCGTTCCTTAGCCGTGTGCGGTGCCCCCTGCCACCATATTCCACCTCAATTATATTGTAGCAGTGCTTAGGCGAAGCCCTGCGACGGTAGAATATCAAGATCGTCACCACGCCATCGTGCTGACGGAACTCCTCCCCGACGCTTTGCTGGATCGGAGCCCGGGGATCGTCATCGAGCTGTACGTGTGCTAAGAACTCGGAGGTGCCGGAGTAACGGTGCTTGGATCGGTCGGATCGGGAAGACGTATGACTACTTCCTCTATGTTGTGTCAACGCTTACGCAGTCGGTCTGCGTGGGTACGTAGACAACACTCTCCCCTCTCGTTGTTGTGCATCACCATGATCTTGCGTGTGCGTAGGAATTTTTTTGAAATTACTACGTTTCCCAACACAGAGGCACAAAGCTGAACGTTGAGCTCCATAGGAGTCACAATAGGGCGCTCATCACTAAGAGCAGCGCGAGTAAGAAGATCCTGAATATATTTTTCTTGGGAGATGTAAAAGCCATCAGAGGTCGAGGAGATCTCAATCCCAAGAAAATAGCGAAGTGGACCAAGATCAGTCATGAGAAACTGGTCGCGAAGGCGAGTCTTAACAAAAGCAATGTACTCAGAGTCGTCACCAGTGATGATCATGTCATCAACATAGAGAAGGAGAAGAGCCCGACCACGAGGAGACGTGTGAACAAACAACGCGGGATCATGATCACTGGGCAAGAAACCAGCTGCAGTCACCATAGAGGCAAAACGCTCAAACTAGGCGGGAGGGGCCTGTTTAAGACCATAGAGGGAGCGCCGAAGTCTACAGAACATACCATCAGGGGCATAGTACCCCGGTGGTGGCTGCATATAAATCTCCTCACGCAACTCGTCATTGAGAAAGGCGTTCTGGACATCAAGTTGAGAGATAGACCACTGACGAACAGAAGCCACAGCAAGAAGAGTGCGTACAGTGGTCATGTGAGCCACAGGAGCAAATGTCTCATCATAATCGCGCCCCTGCTCCTACTGGAAACCACGGGCCACAAGACGAGCTTTGTAGCGCTCAAGAGAACCATCGGAGCGAGTCTTAATCTTGTAGACCCACTTGCAGGTGATAGGACGGACACCGAAAGGAAGGGGAACCAGATCCCAGGTGCCAGAGCGCTCAAGGGCAGCAAGTTCTTCGGCCATCGCAAGCTGCCATTCAGGCTGAGTCAGGGCAGTCCGATAGGAAGTGGGCTCAGCAATAGCAGAGAGACCGTACCGATCAGGGGAGTAGCGATCAGGCGGGGGGCAAGGCCGAGCACGGAGGTTGTGAACCGGGGGAGGCGTTAGAGGTGAACCAGAGGTGGAAGGCTTGTCAAAGGAGACATCCTCAGTATGAGAGCGACGAGTATAGTGAAGAGGAAACGGTGAGAGAGGGTGACGAACGGGAGATGATGGCGGAGAGGTGGAGGAGGAGAATGGTGGCGATGGTGAGTGAGAAGGAATGAGAGGTGCCAGAGGAGGAGGTGACACATGAGGCACATAGCAGGGTGTATTGGGAAGAAGAAGGAAAGAAAGGTCGTCCACAGAGAAGCTCGAGGAAGAAGGACATGGGTAGTAAGAACGAGACTCATCAAATGTCACATCACGCAAGATGCGCAAGCGACGACCCACTGGATCCCAACATTGATAGCCCTTGTGCTCATCACTATAGCCAAGGAAAACACACTCAACCGACTGAGCAGTCAGTTTGGTGCGTTTTCGAGGGGCAAGAAGAACATAGCACATACATCCAAACATACAAAGAGCTGAGTAGTCAGGAGAGCGACCAGTGAGACACTCCAGAGGAATAGCACCCTGCAGAGCAGTCGATGGCTGAATGTTGATAAGATAGGTGGATGCAGAAACAGCCTCATCCCAAAAATGGGGTGGAAGGGAAGCAGCAATCATCAGCGCACGAGCCGTCTCAAGCAAATGACGATGCTTTCGTTCTGCAACGCCATTTTGAGTATGAGCGCTAGGACATGAGAACTAGGCAAGAGTACCCTGTTCTGCGAGAAAACCACGCAACAGCTGAGAGATATACTCTCCAGCGGAGTCAGCACGAAAAATACGAATGGGCGTGGCAAACTGGGTGTGAACCATGGCAGCAGAACGTTTGTATATAGGGAGAACCTCGCTACGAGATTTCATGAAGTAGAGCCAAGTGTAGCAAGAGAAATCATCAATAAACAAAACATAGTAGCGATGACCACCCTTCGAATCAAAGGGAGCAGGACCCCAGACATCAGAATGAACTAAGTCAAAAGGACGCTGAGATACAAACTCACTAGTAGGATAAGGTAACTGCATCTATTTGCCAAGTCTGCAACCATTACAATGTAAGGAGACATCTCCAGATACGGACCCTAAGAGGCCCTAACGAACTAAATAAGACAAGCGAGAGCCACATATGTGACCAAGGCGATGATGCCACTGCTGGAAGGACGCAGACGAAGAGGCAGCGAGAGCATGGGAGCTGGCAGAAGTGGTGGCAGCGGAAGGAACACAAAGCCAGTCAACCTCCCAAAGGCCCTCGGACTCACGGCGCCGGGGGCTAGCACCAATCAAAGTCTTGGTGCGACGATCCTGAATGGAGTAAGAGTCGGTATCAAGAATGACACGACAACCAGAATCAGTAAGTTGGGCAGCAGAAAAAAGATTCATGGTAAGGCGAGGAACATGTGAAACACTAGGAACAGAAAAAGATGGAGTGGAAAGAAGACCACGACTAGTAACAGGAAGAGGTGTGCCATCGGCAGCAAGAACATTAACAGGCGAATCAAGAGGTCGAAGGGAAGACAGCACAGAAGAATCAGAAGACATATGAAAGGAGGCTCCAGAATCCAGAACCCACGAAGATGTACCTGACTGAGTCGATGCCTGCGGTGATGGAGAGGTGGATGCAGTTACAACAGCAGCGAAACCAGTCGACGAAGAGCCTGAGGAAGCCAAGAGACGCTTGAGCCTCACAATGTCCTGGTCGGTGAGTGACGGAGTTGAGAAAGATCCAGGAGTCCCACTGGAAGAGGAGCGCCTCTGGTCTCGCTTCTTCTCACGGCAATCAGACTCGGGATGACCTGGCCGAGAGCAGTAGCCACAGAAGGTGTCATGCCGCGACCGGCCCTTCTCAGCATAAGCAGGGCGACCCACCCCCTAAAGGCGTGGGTAGGAGCGGGGGAGTAGTGAGGCGAGCGGACGATACTGGAGCCCGAGCAGCCAATACAGACGGGACCATCAGCAGACTGGCAGAGCGAAGGCGAGTCTCCTCAACACGAAGCTCGGCAAGCACCTCCGAGATAGGAACACGACCACGAGCAAGCAAGTGAGCACGTCTGGGCTCAAACTCGGAGCGGAGACGAGATAAAAACTCATGGACCCGCTGAAACTCCAAGTCAGACCGCGTAGTCTGACAACAACGGCAGGTTCCACAAACAACTGTCCTCAGTGAGTCAAGCTGACGCCAGATGGCAGAACACTGTGAGTAGAACTCATTAACAGACAAATCACCCTGCTGGAGAGCATGCTCCTGACGCAGCACAGAGAGGTATAGGGCATCGCCAGAGGGTTGATAGCGCTGACAGAGGTAGGACCACATCGCTGCAACTGTATCGAGGCCCATGAACTCGGAAGCAAACTGAGGAAGGGCACTCGCAGTGAGAACGGCAGCAGCTCGAGCATCATCATTGCACCACTGAGTGTAAGCAGACAGATCATCCCGATAGACAGAAAGAGCATCAGAATATGAAGATACCTGCTGATCATAAGCATCAACCGCAGCGTCATCAAGGGCCTTGGCTGCATCACGATCAGCCTGAGAGGCATCAGCAGCAAGCACAGGCGGAACCGGCGGAACAGGGGCCATCGGAGCAACGGGACAGGGCGGACAAGCTACATTGCCTGAGAGTACGCCCCACAGTAGAAGACCGCGCATATGGATACGCATGAAGCCCACAAACTCAGCATAGTTGGTGCCATCAAAGATCACCGAGCAGCGAGGAACAACCACATAGCTCGAAGATGGCCTACTGAGATATCTCGCTGTCTTTTTTTGGGTCAACGGATCCTCAACTCGATCTGGATCGAGGGGATCTCGAGCCAGGAAGCGAGCGAGGCCACAGATAGCGGCCGCGGGCAGGAAGCGCGAGAGACAGAGACTCCCCGATGCAGCCAGGCGAGCAGCGCAGGCAGACGGACAGGGAACGCGCAGTCTGGCTTGAGAGGAGGAGGAGCACGCGGCCCAGCACGGTCGCGGCCCGGAGCGAGAGGACGAGGAGCGCGCGGGCACTGCGCGAGGGGAAGAGGAGCGCCCGACCCGGACGGGATCGAGCAGAGGAGGCGCTCCCGAGGCGGGATCGAGCAGAGGAGGCGCTCCCGCGGCCGGCCGACAGGAGCGTGCTCACTCGGGGGATGGAGAAGCGCTCCCTTGGCGCGGGCCAAGATGCGCCAGACGGGGGAGACGAGGCCGAACGGGACAGCCGGAGCGGCGGATCCGAACGGGATGAGAGCGACGGCGGTGGCCAGAATCGAGCAGAGGAGCACGGAGTTGCAGCGTGCGGGGGAGCAAGGGGAACCTAAGCATCTGATACCATGTTAGGAATGAGCAACTTAGCTTTACTGAGGGCCAATGGCCAGTACATATACAGATGTGGTAAAGTGCAGAAAAGCCCCTTATACAATGGGGATGTACACAATGGACTATATACATCTAACAGACCCAATCAAATGAAATACTTTGTTTCCACTACCATTCTTCATTCCATGTTAATATATTAAACTTCAGGACAGCAAAGCTCCCATTGATCTTCGCTCCAGTCATATATTTCCATCCTGCAAGGCACTGAGCAAATCAATTAGTTAGATAGTATAAAGGCTAAGGTGAAGCAACTAATTTGATTCAATTCTACATCTATTAGTCTACACAATTTATAAGGAAAAAAAGATGGACACTATAATTTTTATGGGAATCGAAACATGATATCAAATCAGGCCAAATATACTGCTGTGCACAGGTGCTGGTTGATGGCGGGGTACTGAACAGCTTAACATGGCTACATTGAAGGGGAATAAGTTTGGAAGTAATGATTCATAGAGTATAGTTAATTCTTTTATAGAAATTGACTGTTTAACCTTCGACATGATTTTATTTTTGCGGAATTTCAACATGATGTTTAACTCATCATGGTTTAACTATCGTGCACGGCAGCAAAACAAGGAGCATCTAGGGATAAAAAAACTGATAAGTCAGAATTTTCTCTTCAAGACTATTGTATGGTAAACTGTAAAGGTGAAAACTGTTCAAGAACATCTTGGAATTCAAATGGAGAAAAGAATCATTAATGCTGGGGCACGAAGCATCATAGCAAAAGGAAATGGTTACATAGCACGAAAAAATGAATTATATCTTTTTAACACTTGAATTATTGTGAACCAATGCAGATGATGGTAAGATCAACTTACCTGTTGTGGTCGCAATAGTTGAAGCTAAAGGCGTCAACAGTGGTCCTTTTCGTAGTAGGAACTTGCTCTAATTATGTAGACATGCATTACATAATACAGGTTGCATAGTTAGTCATAGTTACATCAACATACATGGATCATCCCTATCATTATGTCTTAACGATCCCTTTTTGTTCATTTGCAATTCTTGTTTCGTGATGTGGGAAACTCGGTCAACATGACATCATTGTTTGGCTGCACAATAACATTGAATTTAAACACTTGAACATTCATGTGGATAACACCATTAACTCACCAAGCAAAATTTTAGAAGCTATAGAATCATAATTCTCAATTATGATGCAACGAGTTGCACAGAAAATCCATAAGAAATGACTCGTTAACTCTGACCACATGTGGTTTTAAAGGATATCCCGAGTTCCCAATAGGGCTCTAGAATAACTTCAAGAGTCTCACCTTGAACTTTGTTTTCTGAACTTGCTGGAACACCAAGCAATCACCGTCAGCTAGGTTGTGGCCGATGGCAAACATTTTCCACCCAGTGCCGATGGAACCACTTAGCGCATGGTAAGGCAAATGAAACTCAACATCTTGTTCATCCACCAGATAAATCATCTCATTACACCACGGGAGATACCACCCTTTGAATAGCTGAGGTATGCGCTGCAAGATATTCGACCAAATCAAATTACCGTCCAGTAAGACACTACCATACAGATGGGATGGACACAATGCATTGTCAATGGTAGTCATCTTGCTTTACCAGGCAGCTAGCTGTGGCAGTTTTATAGCAAATGGGCTTCACGAAGGAAGGGTGGTCGGAGCACAGCTGGCTCTTGAGCTCTTCAGCCTTGGTGAGGGCGTAGGCGCTCGCTTCGTCGGTGGCGTACACATCATCGGGTGGCAATTGCCTTCTTTGGACATATGCCCCTCCCCTGAAAGACAACCAAGTAATGGAGTAGTAAGTAGTGCTTCCTATTCCTATGCATAAAAAATCGATGGAAAGAACAGTTTGGGTGAGGCATGGGTGTACCTGATTTTCCTGTCGCGGTAATCGGGTTGCTCGGGCAGACCGGCGACCCTGCCGGACCGCCGAGTCGGGGCGTCGCGACACCGCCTCGGCAGCTTGGTCTGCGGCACCAAGAAAGTCGGACGGGGTAAGGAACCAGACAGCGAAGCGGAGAAAGGCGAGACCTTTTGCCAGGAAGGAGGCATGGGCTTGAACTGACCGGCTTCGGCTTGACGGCGGCCTCGCGGACGGCGACGGAGAGGCGGTGCAGGCGCAGCTCCTCCAGCTTCCGCTTGTCTCCTCCACCTGCCTCCTGCGCTGCTCCTCGTACGAGTTGGGTTCAGCCATCGCGCTCGCTCCGGCTGCCGACCTTGGGGGAGCGAGGTGGGGTGGGGAATTGGTGGGGAAACGGGGCGATTTGGGGAGGGCGGCGCCGTTCAAATTTTATAAACAAAGAAGGAAGAGAAGGTCGTTGTGAAATTTATGCCGCGGAACTGTGGCAGGCCGAGCTTGGGCCGTCTCCTTCCCTTGCCCAAAACTACAGGAGGAAGGTAAACCTTTAGACCCGGCGCACCGGCCGAAACGTTGCACCGGTCGCCTCCCACCACACACGCGTCTTGTGGGGCCAACCACCGCTTTCCCTCTTTCCTGCCTTATCTCTTTCAGGACTGAGCATGTGAGTTGAGGTGTTTGTTTCCAGGGACTTATTAGTTTAGGAACTTAAAAAAGTCACTATAAGTCCCATCTAAACCAAACAGGAGGGACTTATAGGGACTTAAAGTGGGTATTTGGGACTTATGAAATAAGACTCTCAAGGAGGGACTTATAGTTGTAATATGGTCTTATAGGGACTTATAAGTCCCAGAAACCAAACAAGTAGGGACTTTTTAGAGACTTGGGACTTATAAGTTGGGACTAAAAAAAAATCCTAGGACTTATTAACCAAACAGGGCCTTAAGGGTGTTTGTTTCCAGAGACTTATTGGTCTAGGGACTTAAATAAGTCCCTATAAGTCCCATCTAAACCAAACAGGAGGGACTTATAGGGAGTTAAAGTGGGCATTTGGGACTTATGCAATAAGACTCTCAAGGAGGGACTTATAGGGACTTATAGTTGTAATATGGTCTTATAGAGACTTATAAGTCCCAGGAACCAAACAGGCAGGGTCTTTTTAGGGACTTGGGACTTATAAGTTGGGACTAAAAAAAGTCCTAGGACTTATGAACCAAACAGGGCCAATCTTCGCCTTCATATCTCATTTTTTCTTCGTCGCTCTGCCATGGCATCCCTCGATCTCGCGTGCCCTGCGGCCTCATCCCCACATCCGACTACGCGTGAGCACCCATACAGGGGGCGTGCACGAGCTCGCTGATTTCCCGTGCTGTGTGGCGGGGTTGCGTGGCGACGACGAGCCTGATGCTCGTCCTGCGGGGCAGGCCGCACAACGGTCAATCGACGACGGGACGCGCTGCAGGCTGCTACGAGGCTATGGCGTCGCGCACTACTACGAGCGGCAGCTCACCGGCAGTGGAGCGGCCGGTCCGCGGCGGAGGCAGTTGTGTCCAACACGACAAATGCTGGGACCGGCGGCGACGCGAGGGGGGCGTGCTGCAACCGATGAGGTGCAGCGCTGTAACCGGCCGGAGGATTTGCTTCAACCGGCGAGGGTTGGTGGTGGTCGGCGATGGTTGTGTCCGCCATGATTTTTTTTACTGCATCCATTTTTTTGCTGGAACCACTTTTAATTTTTGCTCGAACCAGCTTTCGGTGTTGCTGCAAATTGAGAGGATGGAGGTGTCGTCGCCGTATGATTTTTGCGACATCAAATTTTGGCTGGAACCACTTCTTATTTTTGCTGGATCTAGCATTTGACTTTGCTACAACCGACGAGGATGGCCCTGGGACGGCGGTGGACGGCATGATTTTTTGCTGCACTGGCATTTCAATTTTGCTGGAAACCTTTTCAATTTTTGCTGGAACCGTGTCAAAATTTTGTTGGAACCATGTTCAGTTTTTTGCTGGATCATAACATTGTTTTTTTGCTGGAAGCACATAATTCTTTGCTGGAATCAAGTTTTTTTGTTTCAAACTGGCGACGCCTGCTCTTTGTGTTTTTTTCCTAGACCACCTCTCTGTTTTTGCTGGAACCGGCATCGTAGGGTGTTGGGACCGGTGAACTCATGGTGGTGGATCGCGATGTCACACGACGGTCGACCACTACGACCTGCTGCAACAGTGAACTTGATGATGCTTGAATGCGACGTTGTTTTTGCTGGAACGAACCCGTCGACGATGAGGCGGCGAGCGGGACTCCGGCGGCTGCGCAGGCGGGGTCAGCGATGCGATGGATTTCGGCGATCTGAGCCGCATCCTTTCCTCTTTTTTTTTCCTTTTTTTATCTCGTGCGGGTTCGGATGCGGATGTGGGGGACAAAGCACTCTTGATCTGATGGTTCGCAGCTAGCGGAGCGAACGCACGGGATGCGACAGGCCAAAATTTTCGGCCGGTGCGCCATCGCCTATCACTGAAAGTATAGTTCCCCCCCCCCTCAAATCCTACTTGATGGATCAATATCCCCCTAAACTCTAAAATTGGATTATTTCCCCCTAAACTCTGTGAAACCGGATAAATGTGGCCCTCGATGGGTTTGGAGATGATTAAAGGGGGTTTTGCTCGTAAATGGTGTTGACTTGGCACGTTGTTGCAAAAGTAGCGTCGTCCACTCGATCTTGAGCTCGGCGGCCATGGCCATGGCCGAGCTCGGCCGTGCACGATGTCGGTGTCAAAACCGGCAGATCTCGGATAGGGGGTCCCGAACTATGCGTCTAAGGTTGATGGTAACAGGAGACAGGGGACACGATATTTAGCTAGGTTCGGGTCCTCTCTATGAAGGTAATACCCTACTTCCTGCTTTATTGATCCTGATGAATATGAGTATTACAAGAGTTGATCTATCACGAGATTGTAATGGCTAAACCCTAAGAGTATAGCCTGCCTGACTATGATTATGAGGAGATATCTGTCTACGGACCTAGCCCTCCGGTTTATATAGACACTGGAGGGATCTTGGGTTACATTAGGTTGGTTAGATCCTGGGTTACATTAGGTTGGTTACAGAGAAAGAAATCTTCATATTTGGTCGCCAAGCTTGCCTTCCACGTCAAGGAGAGTCTCATCCGGACACGGGTAGAGTATTCGGTCGTTGTATCTTCACAGCCCATCAGTCCGGCCCATGTCTAATAGGTCGGACGCCCGAGGACCCCTTAGTCCAGGACTCCCTCAGTAGCCCCCGAACCAGACTTCAATGACGAGGTGTCCGGCGCGTAGATAGTCTTCGGCATTGCAAGGCGGGTTCCTCCTCTGATGACTTCAAAGTGATGTATTCGGCTTTCCATTTAATATCGTACCCCTCGGCTTCCACGCCTTCCCGTCTTCAGCTTCCATGTGTCGAGTGAATTCGAGAGGTCGGGGTATTCTTGCACATACCACCCTGACCATACAAGAGAGGTGCCTATTTAATGAGAATAGATCTCAGATCCATTCCACACCCCGCGGAAAAATCCTCAGAGCTTGCTAGGCAGAACCACCCCAACATGGCTAATGTTCCCAGCTCTTCCTCTCATCCCCATGGCTCCGAAAAGGGCAATTGGGAGAGATGCTTTGTATCTCGCAGTCAGCTATCGAAGTTGCAAAAATAAGGCTTTCTTCCTCCCGTGGATCTAGTCCCCGTCCGAGCAGGGCTGGCGTCCTTCAATGTCGGGGTTCAGGTGGAGAACTTCCCCAATCCGTCCAGGGGGAAACGAGTATGCCTCGTCCCCTTTTTGCTAAGAGGCGTCAGATTTCCAATCCATCCCTTCCTCCGAGGGCTTCTGGAGTATTACGGCCTTCAACTGCACAGTTAAACTCCCGCCTCCATCCTGCATATCGCGGGTTATGTTGATCTATGTGAGCTATTCCTAAGCTGCTAGGCCCATTTTGATTTATGAAGAAAATTGTTCTGCCTCGTCCCTCGTAATCAAGGGGGGGGGGTCAATATTTGAAGTGGGAGGAGCCGAAATGTGGCGTATCGCCGGGACCGGATACCTGTCCGGCACGCCGAAGAAGGCTTCCGAAGAGTGGACTTTCGAATGGTTCTATATTGACGACGTCGCCCTTCCTGACCCAGTCCGAATGGGCCTCCCCAAATTTTCAAGCGCTCCGTTGAAGAAACGCCACAGCTGGCGTCCTTGGAGCCTCGAGGAGGAGGATAGTGCAGAAGTTAGTCAGTTGATGGGCAAGATTAAGATGCTCGCCCAGTCCGGATTGTCAACAATCAAGGTAATGGCGATCTCCATAGTGCGAGGGGTCCAACCACTCCAATACAGAGGGCTTTCCATGTGGCACTATAATGGGGAAGACGACGCCTCACGCTGCGGCCGGAAGGGTCCGAAAACTCCCGCCGCTTTGGTTAAAATATTGGCCGAACTGTATAAGGGGGAGAAGGAGGAGTTTACTCGTCTCTAATGTCGAGATGGATTTTCCATGTATAATCCTCCTAGCTGGGTACGTTCCAATCCCACCATTTTACTCCTCTCCCTGGATCATTTTTGATGGACAGTAACCTATCCACTTGCTATAAGAATGGCGGAAGGCTATCGAGGGGATCCATAGCCCCGCTCCCCAGCCAGAGGGTCACAACCGGGACCTTGACCCCGGATACGTAGAAGATCCGGACATATTTGTGGAGCTTGAGGATGGAGTATTCTATCAGATGAGTTACGATGGTACGGAAGTACCCATCATCGCCGATTACCCCGGCCTCCTCCCTGGTTCGCATGTAAGTAATTTAAAAGACACCTTCTTCAAAAGAGTTACCTTGCTATGCCTCACCCACCATACTATTTTGTGTTCCAAAGGGGAGGCGCTCATCGCCACAACATGCACTAGAAGCGTCTCCGAGGAGAGTGGGGCCTGCGCCGAGCACGTCTTCAAAGAGGAAGGCAAAATGATAATACGACAGAACCCTCGTCAAAGAGGTAAGGCTTTCTTTTCAAGAATACATCCTCTGATCGCCACATAAAATTGTGATGCCATTCGCCGCATTCTATCAGGAAAAGTGTCCGCCGGACTATGTCCGGGGACCCTGCCGGACGTGCCTCCACTAGTCAGGTTCCGTACCCTGCCCTAAGGATGGGGGTTGACACGGGAGTGGCGCTGAACTGTCCTTCCATAGAGGTTTTGGAAAATATGTCTGTCACGAACTCTGAAGTGGAGAGCGCCATGAATCATCATCATCGGAGGGCGGCTCTTCGCGACCCCGACTTTTCAAAGGAGGCATTTGACGCCTTCGGCTCGGCCGATGCGTACATCCGAGCTGCTCGGGATGGGCTTTCCAGAGCCACGGACCAGCATCTGAAATATATGCGGGTAAGTGTAGATTTAATAATCATACACCAGTAGCCCCCGAGACTTAAAGCAGTTGATACAACTGATTTAAGGATCAATGTATAACCAGGTGCTTACGGAGAAGAACAACATGTTGTCTCAAGAGCTAGAACAATGTCAGACACAGCTAACTGCTGTTACCGCCAAACTGGAAAAATCCAAGAAGGCTTCAACTGGTAAGTTTCCCTCCATCGAGAAAACATAATTATACACCAGCTATGTTAACGCTGTTGCTCACCTCTTAATAGGATCAGCAGATCAACTGCAAGAGCAACTGCAAGCCAATCAAATGGGAGAACGAGAAGCCAAAAAACTACTAGCCGCGGGCGAACGTGTGCTGACACAAGTTATGGAGAAGAAAAACAAGCTCTAGGATTCCAATACCCAACTGGGCGAGGAACTGAAAGATGTGCGGGTCCAGCTGGCTGACTCCATAAAGGAGAATAAAAGGCTGCGAGGCGGCATATTCAGTATGTGGTCGAACTTACCTTAGAATAATTCGGAGATAAAAGGGGACTGGCAGAGTTATGTCTGCAGGTATGCTGACTGGTCATCCCGAAGAGGAGATGTCCAGATTCTCGGGCGATCTACTACAAGAGCTGTCGCAAGTGCTTGAGCAAGCTCGGCAGGCGATGCGAAGTGTTGACAAGGCCTTGTGGCCATCCTCCTCCCCTCCAGGAAAGATGGAGGAGCTTATACAGCTATTCAAGGGGGCGCAGCGACGCTTTCGATTGTGGAAGATATCGGCCTACCAGGAAGGCGCACAAGAAGCATGGGCCATGGTGAAAACACGGTATACCAAGCTTGATCCAAATCATATGGCTCGGGTCGGACCTCTAGGTTCAGATGGCAAAGAAGTTCCCGTTAACTTGGTATATGACCAAGTAGAAGTAGCTGCCAAGTATTCCCAGCAGGATTGTAAGTTAGACAGCCTGCTGGACGATATAGAGGAGGAAATTTTTGAGTCCAAGTGACTATGTACATCCCTTCACATATGTAACTCTAGCTGAATTGTAAAACAATTGTCATGGCAGACCTTTTCGCTTCGACCTCTGGACCCGAAGGTGCGGAGTGTTTCCGAATACCTGAGCGGTAAAACATACCGGGGTATGTGCGGAAACCAGGCGTAGGGGTAATAGTTGCTTGAACATATAAGTTGTATCTAGCTAGTTATGTTATATTACATTATGATTGTAAGAAACATCTTCCAGAGAGAATAGTTCTGTTAAGGGTTCCTTTCCCTGGGTGTGCATGCGTTTAAATGCATGTCCGAACTATGATTGTAAAAATCACAGTATATGTAACATCTGGGGGTTCACCATGGGGTGAATGCAAAAACATTTTTAATCCACCAACCGAATATTCCCTTAAGAACGTTAGCTTTCGGCTTCACCCAGTCTGACGTACACATCCCGATGACCCGGTAGTAACAATCGCAGAGGTGCTCCCTTTATGCCCTAGCCGAATTAACGGGTACATAGGGCATAAGCACAGGAGCCAGGCAACCCAGCTTGGCCAAAACTTAAGTCATATCGATGCATATAATGGCGAAGAAAAGGTACATATGGGAAAAACGCATATGTGGTGAGCTTGATGCACAGAAAATAAAAATAAGCTTCAGTCCGGGAAGCCCCCAGGTATAATGGGCGCACATGTTCGAGGATGTGTACATCACAGGTGCACAGTTGAGCCGCGCAAAGAGCTTTAAATCTAAAAAAGGAAAGAAAAAAGGCGAAAAGAGAGGAGAAAGGTATTGGAGACAATAGGTAGAAGGAAACGAACAAAGAGTTCGGCACTAGGCATAGAATCTTCGGAATCTGGCCGCGTTCCAGGGGTTCGGCTCTAGGCGATTGCCAGATGCATCACGCAGGTGGTACGCTCCCCCAGTGAGAACTTCATCAATGATGAAGGGACCCTCCCACTTTGGTTTGAGTTTCTCCTTTTTCTTCTCCGGGAGGCGTAGAACAAGTTCACCAACATTGTAAGTCTTGGCCCGTACTTCTCTGCTTTCATATCTGTGGGCCTGTTGTTGATAAAATGCGGAATGGGCTTTTGCGACGTCGCGCTCCTCCTCCAAGGCATCTAACCTGTCCTGTCGATCGAGCTCGGCCTCTCTCTCTTCGTACATGCACACTCGAGGTGAGTCATGAATAATGTCACAGGGTAACACAGCCTCTGCGCCGTACACCATGAAGAAAGGTGTATATCCAGTAGTGCGATTGGGTGTGGTCCGCAGCCCCTAGAGTACGGAGTCGAGCTCCTCAACCTAGTGCTTGTCTAATTCTTTCAAAGACCGCACTAGTCTGGGTTTGATGCCGCTCATAATAAGACCATTGGCTCGTTCGACCTAGCCGTTTGTTTGCGGATGATAGACAGAGGCGTAATCGAGCTTAATGCCTAGATTAGCACACTAGGCTTTCACCTCATCGGCTGTAAAATTAGAGCCGTTGTCGATGATGATGCTGTGTGGGACACCGTAACGGTGTACAACGCGGGATATAAAGTCTATTACGGGTCCGACTTCGACCGTTTTAACTGGTTTGGCCTCTATCCACTCAGTGAACTTATCTACCGTGACTAGCAGATATTTTTCTTATGGCTGCCTCCTTTAAGGGGTCCAACCATGTCAAGCCCCCAAACCGCGAAGGGCCAAGTGATGGGGATTGTTTGTAGAGCAGTGGGTGGCATATGGCTTTGGTTGGCGAAAAGCTGACATCTGACGCAGTGTTGGACAAGGTCCTGCGCATCTGCTCGGGTCGTCGGCCAGTAGAACCCTGTACGGAAGGCCTTGCTTAGGGCCCGAGCTGCGGCGTGGTGACCACCGAGACCGGCATGAATTTCAGCCAAGAGTTGCCGCCCCTCTTCCTCGGAGATACATCTTTGAAGTACTCCGGTAGCTCTTTTCTTGTAGAGTTCTCCTTTGTGGACCTTATAGGCTTTCGAACACCGAACAATGCAGTGAGCCTCGTTCTGATCCTCAGGGAGCTCTCGCCTATTGAGGTATGCCAAGAAGGGTTCAGTCCATGGGGCAATGACTGCCATAATAAGATGGGCCGATGGTGTTATTTCGGTGACCGGGCCTCCGGTGATATCGGTATGTTCGGAATCTGGGGTTATGTTCGGATTCAGACTAAGGTTGCCGCTCTCCCCTTGCCACACCACAGATGGCTTGAAAAGCCTTTCCAGAAAGATGTTAGGTGGGACAGGGTCGCGCTTGGCACCGATGCGAGCAAGGACATCCGCCTCTTGATTACTTTCTCGAGCCACACGGTGAAATTCGAGCCCCTCGAACCGAGCCGACATTTTTAGGACGACGTTACGATAAGTCACCATCTTCGGATCTTTGGCATCAAAATCTCCATTTACTTGAGATATTGCGAGGTTTGAGTCCCCACGCACTTCCAGGCGTTGTATGCCCATGGAGACAACCATCCGGAGACCATGCAATAAGGCCTCGTATTCGGTTGCATTGTTGGAGTCTGTGTATAATATTTGGAGTACATACTAAACTATATCTCCAGTGGGGGATGTTAAGACAACGCCCGCCCCTAAGCCTGCCAGCATTTTGGAACCATCGAAATACATAACCGAGTTGGAACATGTGTTGTACTCTTTAGGGAGTTTGGACTCTGTCCATTCGGCGACAAAGTCCGCCAGTACTTGGGATTTAATGGATCGACACGTTTTGTATGTGATGTCGAATGGAAGGAGCTCAATGGCCCATTTGGCAATCCGGCCCGTAGCATCACGGTTGTTTATTATGTCACTGAGTGGTACTTCGGAAGCCACTGTGATCGAACATTCTTGGAAGTAGTGTCATAGCTTCCGGGATGCCATGAAGACCGCGTATGCTATCTTTTGGTAATGAGGGTACCGGGATTTGCATGGTGTGAGGACAGTGGATACGTAGTATACCGGCTTCTGAAGCGGGAATTTGTGTCCGTCCTACTCTTGCTCAACGACGAGCACGACGCTCACCACCTGGTGTGTTGCCGATATGTATAATAACATGGGTTCACTGACGTTCGGCGCGACCAGGATTGGGTTGCTCGCAAGAAGGGCCTTTATTTCTTCCAGTCCGGCCGTTGCCGCATCCGTCCACTCGAAGTGATCGGTGCGCCGGAGGAGGCGATATAGTGGCAATGCCTTTTCTCCCAATCTAGATATAAAGCGGCTTAAAGCTGCCACGCATCCAGCGAGTTTTTGGACCTGTTTAAGGTCTGTTGGCGTAGCCAATTGTGACAAAGCTCGGATTTTGGCTGGATTTGCTTCAATTCCTCTATTGGAAACGATGAAGCCCAACAGTTTTCCAACAGGGACGCCGAAAACACACTTTTCCGGATTGAGCTTGATGTCATATGTATGGAGGTTATTGAATGTGAGACGTAAATCGTCTATTAGTGAATCCACGTGCCTAGTTTTAATGACGACATCGCCCACGTATGCTTCAATTGTCTTGCCGATCTGTTTCTCCGGGCATGTTTGAATCATGCGTTAGTAGGTGGCCCCGGCGTTTTTGAGCCCGAAGGGCATGGTGTTGAAGCAGAATGGCCCATATGGGGTAATGAATGCCATTGCGGCTTGATCGGACTCCTTCTATGGTTTGATGGTATCTGGAATATGCATCGAGGAAGCACAGTGAGTCGTGTCCTGCAGTAGCATCAATGATCTGGTCGATGTGAGGGAGGGGGAAGGGATCCTTAGGGTAGGCCTTATTGTGGTCTTTGAAATCGACACACAAGCGCCAGGATTTATCCTTTTTTGGCACCATCACCAGGTTCGCTAGCCAGTCCAGGTGTTTTATTTCTCTAACAAATCCGACCTCGATTAGCTTGGCTAGCTCCTCTCCCATAGCTTGACGTTTGGGTTCAAAAAAGCGCCATAGTGTTTGCTTGACCGGTTTATACCCCTTCAATATATTGAGGTTGTGTTCGGCCAACCTGCGTGGGATTCTTGGCATATCAGAAGGGTGCCAGGCGAATATGTCACAGTTCTTGCGTAGAAACTCTCGTAGCGCGGTGTCGACCATTGGGTCTAGTTGTGCTCCGATAGATGCCATCTTCTTGGGGTCCGTTGGGTGGACTTGGAATTTGACTATTTCTTCTGCTGGTTTGAAGGTGGATTTGGGCCGTTTGTCCAGGATTACATCGTCCCTATCCACCGTGGAGCGTAATGCAGTTATGTCTTCGGCCGCGAGGTCTTCAGATAATGCCTCGAGGGCCAGGGATGCGGTTTTATTTTCGGCGCGGAGTGCTATGTCCGGATCACTAGTGAGAGTGATTATGCCATTGGGCCCGGGCATCTTGAGCTTCATATTCCCATAGTGAGGTATAGCTTGGAAGCGTGTAAATGCATCTTGCCCCAATAGGGCGTGATATCCACTATTGAAGGGGCCACTTGGAAGGTTAATTCTTCGGTCCGATAGTTCTTCGGTGTGCCGAATACCACATCCAATGTGAATTTTCCCGCGCATTGTGCCTCCCGGCTGGGAATAATTCCTCGGAAGGTTGTGCTACTTTGCTTGATGCGGCTCTTGTCTATTTCCATTTTACTGAGTGTATCCTCGTAGATGAGGTTAAGTACGCTGCCACCATCCATAAGAACCTTGGTGAGTCGAAAGACATGCATGATCGGACTGAGGACCAAGGCGGCTGGTGCTCAGACTGTCCTGAATTTTGTTGCTGCGATTTGGCAGACTTTGACGAGGTCGCGGAGTGCCCTTTTGCACTTATTGTTTGAAGCGAAAGTCTCAAAGACCGTCAATACTCTGAGGTCGTCGTCTTCTGGGGGATATTGCTATGGGTTGTTTTTGGTGAGGATATCCTCGCCGCTCTTGGCCACCTGCCGGAGTATCCAACATGCTCTAAGGTTGTGGGTTGATATAGTATCTGGTGTTGCGTGTAATTTGCATGATCCATCGAGCCATCCCTCCAGAACAGTTCTGTGTCCCGTAATGAGCTTATGTTTCTTTACCATTGGGACGAGCGTGCCACGAGGGTGTGTCTTTTTCACCTGAACGAGGGGTTGGGTGGAAACCGGTGGTTCGCAGTGAGCTGCCTGAGTTTTCCAGGCGCTTTCCATTGCGCATTACTTGTATACTATGGTTACCAGGTCTGCGAAGCGTGATACGCGACGATGGTTGATGGCATTGAGGATTCCTTCATCTATGCAATTGTTGTGGAATGCTGAGATCACGTCTCTATCGTGGCAATATTTAATCTTATCTTTGACAAGGAGGAATCTGGCCCAGAAGTGGTGGACCGTTTCCTGAGACTGCTGTCGTATGCCCATGAGAGCGCTTATATCTGGGTGGGTGGGTGGTTTGAAATTCGAACCCTGACCCAATTTTGGATCCGGAGTTTGAAGAACTTCCGAACTTAATGGACCGGGCTCCGGGATGTCAACTGATTTTTTGGGCTTGTCGTCCGATTCTATGTTCGGAGGACAAGACATGTCTTTCTATAGGCAGGTGTCCGGCTCTTCAAGCTCAGAGATCCGAACATAGTTCATCCTCAATATAGAGGAATAGTTGTCGTCTTGCTCCTCTACTACCTCTATTTAATGGGTGATCGGTGGAGTTTTAATTTCTCTCTGGTCGGGTTTAAGCCCAATCCGATCATAGTCTGTGGCGACCCCCAGGGCGGCGATGCGATCTAGGAGTTCGTTTAAAGACGACATCTCCGCCGGATCCATCTGCTTGGAGTATTTGGTGTCAACATGGATGGGATTTTCGATGACCCGAGAAGTCATCGTCGGCTTAACGCCAAACAGGCAGTCATGGTAAAGCTGCCCAGCCGGAGGGTTTGCCCTGGGGCCAGCGCTCCTCCGGAGGTGACATTGTCCTTGAGAACAAGGCGAGCCATCGATCCTATCTTTCGATGTCACACTGGAACTCTCAATGAAAGCACCAATGTCGGTGTCAAAACCGGCGGATCTCGGGTAGGGGGTCCCGAACTGTGCGTCTAAGGTCGATGGTAACAGGAGACAGGGGACACGATGTTTACCCAGGTTTGGGCCCTCTCTATGGAGGTAATACCCTACTTCCTGCTTGATTGATCTTGATGAATATGAGTATTACAAGAGTTGATCTACCACAAGATCGTAATGGCTAAACCCTAAGAGTATAGCCTGTATGACTGATTATGAGGAGATATCTGTCTACGGACCTAGCGCTCCGGATTATATAGACACCGGAGGGATCTAGGGTTACATTAGGTTGGTTACAGAGAGAGGAATCTTCATATTTGCTCGCCAAGCTTGCCTTCAATGCCAAGGAGAGTCCCATCCGGACACTGGTAGAGTCTTCGGTCATTGTATCTTCACAGCCCATCAGTCCGACCCATGTCTAATAGGTCAGACGCCCGAGGACCCTTAGTCCAGGACTCCCTCACACACGCCTGCCAAAAAGCCCCCGACCGCAGCCCATCAACCTCATTCTTGCTCGTGCCCTCCCCTGGATGGCCCTGTCTCTATTGCGCGATCCTCGTCGTATACGTTGTATGTGAAGCATGCCGAGGTTGGACCATGGAAATCTTTGGATGGAGGTGAGCTCCCATTGGTTGATGGCTTCTAGTGCTCCCATGTCACAAGAACAGAACAAACAAGAAAAGTAAAATCAGCCATTGATTGTAACATGAGGTTGAGTCCATGGCGTGATTAACTGAGGCCCGAGAGCTTAGCACATGATGCACCAGAGACTCCTCATCGGAGTGCAACTCCAGGACGGAGACTGGGCTGAGTTGCCACGACGAGTTCACCTCCATGTCCGTCTTCCATCTCGCTCTCTGCTGCTCATACTCATCATCGTCCCCAAACTCCATGGTATGTGTATCACATTGGCAGATGTCGCCAGCGGAACTCGCGGCCGCCGCCGACGTTGACGCCGGTGAAGCAGCCACCGCCAAGATTTTCCCAACGCAACGCACTCCTTGATCATGGCCTTGCCGCACAGCACCTTGCTCAACACAGATATCAGGCCACCAATGCGATCGCCACTACCGACGGCGGCGCACCTCCTCTTCTTTAACCCGTGGTTGCAGAGCCTGAGCAACCGCTTACACGCGGCCACAAGGCAGTAAGCTCCTCCTCCCTCGTCAACGCTGTCGCTGCCTCCACGGCCACGCCGCAGACTTCTGGTCTTCGCAGCACTGATGGTCTTCCCATTGCACTGCAAGGAGATGGCTCCATCCATCGCAGGACCACGCCCATTCACTTGACCCGTGCATGCGATGCAGAACACCCGGCGAGGAAGGTAGCGCTTGTTGGAGCACTGCCAGCGTGGTGGTGCCGTCCAAGGGAGGGCATGCGCATGAGCGAGGCTGCAGGGCCGCGGCCGTGGGCGATTACATATTGGCGTTGGGGTGGCTAGGCTGGCGCGTGGACGACCGAGCTCAGCCATGTCCATGGCCGCCGAGTACACGCTGAGCGAGCGACGCCTATCAAGTCAGCATTATTACAAGCAAAACCACCATCAACCCTCCCCAAAACCACCCCAGGGCCACATTTATGTAGCGACCGACCTAAATGGATCAAGTCTCTGTGCTTAAGTGTCATCCCTGGATCGGTACGCTGACACACACAATACTCGAGGATTCATAACAGAGGTAAATCACATGTATAAAGTAACGTAAATACTATTACCTCAATCCATATAGCGGAAGTAACATCAAAGTTGTGGATTCCCATCAACACCAACAACAAAGTTGAGTGTAGACATCGTAACCCTAACGTATCACTTACTCGTTGTAAGAATTCCTGCAACATTAGACATTGCAGCCATGTAGGTCAGTACATTGAATGTACTGGCAATTTCACACTGTAGAGCAATGCTAAACAATAGCTATCACTACATGCATTATTTGGCTGGTGGAGGCTCTAAGTTTAACATTTGCATAAAGCTATTTTTTTCCTAGAACAAAGGAATATATTTTATTTAACTACAAAGTTGGTTGAAAAGTATTGAGAAGGTTCCTCCAACTCAACCCCAAAATAATAATCATAACCCAACAAATTAATTAAGTAAAGTGATGAGATCAAAACAATAATTCAAATACCAGATAGTCAGGATGTCCATAACTGGGGACACGGCTAATCATGATTAGTTTGTACACTCTGCAGAGGTTTGCGCACTTTTCCCCACAAGACTCGATCTCCTTCCTTGAATTTCTCGCACTACATGTTGTTTGAGAAACGGATGATCGAGAAACAATCTTTCCGAAGCATTAACTCTTTACTCTGGGTAGACAGTACCACCTACTTCCCCCCTACATCTGCTAGCCTACCATTAAAAGAGGTCACACAACATACTCAACTATCACTACAAAAAAAAACACATCCATGACATTTTGGGCCGAACGATTTTTTTCCTGTCATACATATGACACTTCTATGACGATAATTGTGACAAAACCTGGTATCATCATAGATGTGGTGGGCTCCTACTTCTATGACAAAAAATCATGATAGAAAATGGACTTTTCGTCCTGGGCGGGCCGAAGACGCAGCTGCATGACATTCTTTGGGCCGTCCATGACGGAAAAATCATGGTAGAAGCGAGGTCGAGGAAAATTTCGGGGAGTTCCCAATTACGATGGGAGGTCGGGGGCCGAGCGATGCGCGTTTCTCTCGTACACGTACGCACGTGTGTGCGAGGCGTTGGCTCTAACTGAACCCGAGCGAGGAGTTGGGCTCTAACTGAACCCAAGCGATTGCATTGCAGGCTGCGCGTTACTGAATCCGAGCGATCGATCGATGGCTGTTAACTGAACCCGATCAAGCGGTTCCTTCGCTACTGCTGCTAACTGAAGCCGATCGATGCTACCTCTGGATGAACAGTGAGCGTTGCGGGGGGGGGGGGTTGGATGAACAGTTCCCGGTGGGGGTGGATGAACAGGACCCCGTGGTGTTGCCTCTGGATGAACGGGACCCCGATCGATCGAGCTGGTTGGGGCTGGATGAACAGGACCCCGTGGAGGGCTGGATGAACAGGACCACCCCGTGGAGGGCAGGATGAACAGTAGAAGGTGGAGGGAAGGATGAACAGTAGCCCGTGGAGGGGTGGTTGAACAGGAGCCCGTGGAGAGGGCCGGTTGAACAGTAGCCGGTGGAGTAGCGCGCGGTGGACGCTAGATGAACATGAGCCTGTGGATGAATTGTCGCAGGTGGAGGCTGGAGGAGGTCGACGGTGGTTGAATAGTAGCTCGTGGAGGCTAGAGGGGGTCGACGGTGGAGATGAACAGTATCTCGTGGAGTCCCGTTTTGCGGTACGCCACACCCCCCGATGAACAGGACCCCCGTTTCGACCGTAGCGCTCCAACACAAGTCCGTTTCGTCCGTTTTGCGGTACGCCACACCCCCCCGATCAACATGACCCCCGTTTCGACCGTAGGAGGTCCCTTTCCTCCGTTTTGCGGTAAGCCAGATCCCTCCCGATGAATAGGATCCCGTTTCGAATGTGGCCGGTTGAACACAAGGGCGTTTCTTCCGTTTTGTGGTACGCCAGGCCTCGTTTCCATCGCCTGTTCCGTCCAAGCCCTCCCGATGAACACGACCACACATTCCGTTCTGACCCAGCCGGTTAGCTCCCATGCGTTCCGTTGCCTCCCCATGAACATGACGCATTCCGTTGCCTCCCCATGAACACGACGCATTCTGTTGCCTCCCCATGAACACGACGACGACGATGTTTCTCCGTTCCGACCCAGCCATGTACACGATCCCTGGCCGTACGTATGCGCGAGTAGGCATTCGAGACCCCGCCCGTATGTACACATACGTGGCCGTATTTTCTTTCTTGCACTTGGCCGCTGTACGTACATGTACATGCTATGTGCGCGCCTCTACTATGACACGTGCGCGCCTCTACATCGACCAATATGTACGTACACGTTCGCGACCAGAATGACAACGCTAAATACGCTTCGACCAGGTGGATCCCGACTGTCAGGCACTTCCTTTCCTGCGAAGATGTAGCTGGTGGGTCCCAGTAGTCAGGGGGCGAATCGTTTTTTTGCCCGGACGCCTTCCTTGCGTGCGAAGATGTAGCTGGTGGGTCCCAGCAGTCAGGGGAAACTTTTTTTTTTTGCGAAATACAGTGGCCCGTCCGGTGGGTCCCAGCTGTCAGGTGGAGGAATCATTATTTTCCGCGTAATAAGGAGGCACTTCCTTGCCGCGGCCATGGACCCAGCTGTCAGCCTCTCCACATACAGTCCACGTCCGATGGAAGTCGTTCCTTGACCACGTTGACCACGCCACGCGAGAGCACCAGGGCGGTGGACGACGGCAAGGCGTAGGAAGGGGACGACACGGAGGTAGGGAAGACTCGGCAGTTGTTTCCCACGCGGAGGGGAGTACGACTGTATGAGGGTTTACTGGTTCGTCTGCCATCGCCGAAGAATAATAGAAGGTGTGGGTGAGTAGAGGGCTGGCTAGGCCAGCGATGGGAGTATGGTCGGGTGGTGAGGCATGCGCGACAGCACAGCCGACCGCGAGGAGGAGGGAGCAGGCAGTCTCGCCGACGCTTGTTTGAGCGGCTGGAGCAGGAAGAGCAGAGATTGAAGAAGCACGACGGCCATTGGATGGACATCCAACAGTCAGTGCTTGTGCGTCAACCTTTTTTTAGGAAAGCGACAAATCCGTGGAAAACAGCATACAACCCATCTGCCATTATTTCTAATTATTTACAGCCCATTTGCTAATTCTTCAGGTTTTTTGGAGCCCATATTCTTTTTGTTAGCATTACAGCCCATATTGTGGCAATGGTTAAAAAATTATACGAAATTTTTCATATTTCGGTGCGGTCCGAACTATTTTTAATCCCGAAATTTCGACTCACATTCAAACTGATTTTAAAAATAAATGTATATCAATATAAAATCCAACAAATTCTCCACACATAAAAATTAATGTAATTTAAAATCTTGAAATGAAAAAAAGATATTTGAAACTAATTACCGGTTTGATGTGTTTTAAAAATGTACAACCCATTTCTCATTACTGATGGGCCATTTTCTCGCCCAGCCAAATGAAAGCTCTCCTCGTCTTGAAAGATTTGCAGCCCAACAGGCCTGACAAAGCTACTTACTTGGCAAATCACAAAAAAACTGGGCTGTGGCCGTGGACCCAGTTGTCAGCCTCTCCACATCCAGTACTCTTCCGATGGAAGTCGTTCCTTGACCACGTTGACCACGCCGCGTGGAGAGCACCACGGCGGTGGACGACGGCGAGGCCTAGGAAGGGGACGACGCGTCAGTGGAAGCCCGCGCGGAGAGGACTACGCGGGTTCACTGGTTCGGCTGCGGTGTGAGGCTGCCGTCACCGCAGGGCCTGGCCAGCGGTGGGAATAGTAGGGGGCGGTGAGGCCTCTGCGGCAGCACAACCGGCCATGGGAGGCAGGAGCATGCGGCACCACCGGCGCTGCTTTGGGCGGCTGGAGCAAGAAGACCAGAGGTTGAAGAAGCACTACGGCCGTTGGATGGACATCGTACGGTTACTGGAGCTAGAATCGTTCATATTGACTAAGTTGACAAAGCCCTTCGTCCCCGTCAACTTAGTAGGCCCACGAGTCAGCCTCCCAGCAATGTGGGTCCCAGCTAGCCGGGGGAGTATTCATTTTTTGTGCGTAATAAGGAGGCACTTCCGGTGGGTCCGAGCTGACAGCGGGGGGAACGTTTTTTTCGCGAAATACGGTGGCCCGTCCGGTGGGTCCCAGCAGTCAGGGGGAAACGATCTTTTTTGCAAAATACTGGTGGCCCGTCTGGTGGGTCCCTGCTGTCAGGTGGAGGAATCATTATTTTCCGCATAATAAGGAGGCACTTCCTTGCTGCCGCCGTGGACCCAGCTGTCAGCCTCTCCACGTATAGTCCACGTCTGATGGAAGTCATTCCTTGACCACGTTGACCACGCCGCGCCGAGAGCACCAGGGCGGTGGATGACGGCAAGGCCTAGGAAGGGGACAACACGGAGCCGGTGAAGATGCGGCAGTGGATGCCCAGGCGGAGAGGAGTATGAGGGTTCACTCGTTCGGCTGCGGTGTGAGGCTGCCGTCGCCGCAGGGCCTGGCCAGCGGTGGGAATAGTAGGGGGCGGTGAGGCCTCCGCGGTAGCACAGCCGGCCACGGGAGGTAGGAGCAGGCGGCACGACCGGCGCTGCTTTGGGCGGCTGGAGCAAGAAGGCTAGAGGTTGAAGAAGCACTACATCCGTTGGATGGACATCGTACGGTCACTGCAGCTAGAATCGTTTATATTGACTAAGTTAACAAAGCCCTTGGTACTCAACTTAGTAGGCCCACAGGTCAGCTTCCGAAATGGTGCGCCCCAGATGTCAGGGGGAGGAATCATTTTTTGGGCGGGTGAAGCTAGAGTATCCGAGATTGAAGAAGAAGCACGGCATCCGTTGGATGGACATCCAACGGCCACTGCTGCTAGAACCGTGTGTTGACTATAAGTTGACAAAGCCTTGCATACGCGTCAACTCTGTTTTTTAGGGGACGCGTCAACTTAGTAAGGCCAGAAGTGTGTGGCAGAGAACTTATAGCCCATTTGAGATTTGTAAGAATGTGTAGCCCATTTTTGAATTCTAATGGAATTTACTACAACCCATTTACAGTTTGTTAAAAGTACAGCCCATTTCAACCAACCGTTCAAAACAGAATTCAATAAAATTTCCCACATTTTGATGGGATCCGAAATATTTTTATCCCGAAATTTCTAGTCAGATTAAATACAATTCCAATATAAATTTATATTACGTAAAAGTCCAACGAAACATTGCGCTCGCAACAATTAATGAAATGAAAATTTTCAATATCCAAAATAATATTTTATAAAGTAATCACGTGTTTGGTGCATTTTTTTAATAGTTACTGCCCAATTTTTATAATTACATCCCATTTATTATTTCTTAAAGCCCATTTTCTTGTTAAGCCTAATGCATCCCTCCTAGGAAAGATTTGCAGCCCAGCGGGGCGGAGAATAACAACTTGACCTTGCCTGGGTATTCCTAAAAAAAAGTATAGCTAGGCTAGCCATTTTGAGCTTGAAAAAAATTAATATCTGGGCTGGATATCTGGCCTGGGCTAGACGGGCCACAGCCTGCCCAGTTAATACCTGCAGCAATATTTTCGTTGTTGTTCAGAGGAGAAAAATTAATATCTGGGCTAAACATCGAAAAACTCTGCAGTGATCACACCTCAAAAACACAAATACAGCTCGAGCTGCTTGGTCCCAGCTGTCGGCCGCTTCTTGTGCAATTCTCTCATTTATTGACTACTACATAGGTTGACAATGGCGTGGGACCGTGATGTCAGGAAACCAGGGGGAAGCAAAATAAATTACTCCAGCGAGCGCTTTCACCTCTGCCTCGTTGTCTCCCGTGGAAACCCCTTTCCTCCCTTTTTTTGCTCGGGCAAGGACCAATGCATGCAGCACGTCCATGCGGTTATTAGGCAAGAAATAATAGCACTTTGCATGCTATGAATTACGATGGCCTGCATGGGTAGCTAATAAGGCATCCTCTTAACTGCTGTGATTAAATGTTGTGTTTAGAAGAGAGAAATATTCTTCTTTTCCACCAATCTGCTTGCACCTAGGTCGTGATGCACCTTCTAATATGACTTATTCACCTAGACAGAGGGAGTATAGTTTTATACACACACACACACACACACACACACACACACACACACACACACACATATATATATATATAATAAGGAGGCACTTGCGTACGTGAGGCTATGGATCTGGTGGGTCCCCATTGTCATCCTCTCCCAGTAAAGTCATCTCCTCGCCCGCGCGCGCTTTCCGCCCGAAACAGTCAGCGCCACCCGCCCCGCTTCCCGGTGCAGGCGATTGCTCCGCCTTCAAACGACACAAGTGTCGTCTGTCCGTTCATCTGCCGCCCACATTAATGATATGCGGTTGCCGAGGCGGCTACTCCGGCACCACACGTCCGTCCCTCCGCCCGCTCACCATTGCTATATAAACTGTTGCGCTGGCTATAGCCGCAGTCATCCGCATCCGTTCCCTTTCTCCTGTCCACACCACTACTGCCCCACCATGGCTTCCTCGCACTCCAGCGCTCTTCGGGACGGGCGGACGACGGACCACAAGGAGATGGCAGCCATTGCTGCCGACCGGCAGGCAGCCGGAGGACGACGACGTCCCAATGGAGAACATGGTAGTCGACGATCCGGCAACAACCCCCTCCTTCGCGCCATCCTCGCTGATGCATTGCACCATGACCATCGGCGAGGCCCGTGCCCAATATATGGACAGTGTGAGGCAGATGCGTAAGGAGTAGTTCCGGGAGGTGCAGGCCGATGCCGCATACAACCACCATCTCCTCCAGGAGCACCTGCAGGTGGAGGAGCAGATCGCCGCAGAGCGGACGGAGCAGGAGGCGCTGCTCGACTCGTACCACTCCGCCCGCAAGGGCCGCCTCGAGCGCTGGCGGTACCGCATGCGGGTGGCGGAGGTTGTGGCCGCCTACAAAGAGGCTAGCAAAGAGGGCGATGAAGCGGGCGAGGCGCTGTTTGGCGAGACCGAGGACGAGGCAGAGGACAATGCCGGCTCCGACGAGTCCCCGCTCCGCTGGTGTTGACGAGGCCCTGCTCCGCCGACGCCCCGCGATGCCAACAACGAGGCATAGGACACCGTCGGCTCCGCCGTGGCCCCGCCCCGCCAACAACCAGGCAGAGGACATCGCCGGCTCAGCCGAGGCCCCACCCTGCCGGCAACGCGGGGGAGGATTTCCACCGCTCCGCTGAGGCGCCGCCCGCCGGCAACGAGATAGAGGACATCGCCAGCTCTGCCGAGGCCCCGCCCCGCTGCCAACGAGGCCGTGCCACACAGAAAACGAGGAAGAGTAGAACACGGTAGGTCGCCGCCGCTCGGGTCCAAGTAAGGCCACCGGTGCTACCCTCCTGTTGAAGCCAAGCTAGGCGGGTTGACCATTGACGGCCGGTTAGCTTCTTGGCGGCAACGTGGAGTCAGGGAGTTCTGCTGGAGAATAACGCTGCTTCTACTTAACTGCTAGTGCAGTTGGCTGACTGACACGTGGGCCCAACAGGCCACATGTCAGTTACGCAACTGCACCTGCAGTTAAGTCACTAAAGCTTCTGTTCGGCTCAGCGGGACACAGGTGGGTAGCTTCGGTTAATTAATTATACCTCCAGCGCACCCCTTTTTAGTTGAAGAATGTATGAAATGTAATGAAATCTAGCATGTTTATATGAAATCCGATTGTGTATGAATGAATTTATTTCGATTAGTTCAAATTCCTGTATCACTGGCATTGGATGAACATGCAAAGCAATACATACTAGCATTATTCCCATGGTGATCACCTCATTTGCAGCAGTTTCGCATGTACTCCCTCCGGTCCTTTCTAGTCTGCATACAAGTTTTGTCTGCAGTCAAAGTGTCTCTAGTTTGACCAATCTTATACAAAAAAGTATGCACTTTCACAATGTGCGAAGTAAAAAGGAACAGAAGTAGTACAAAGAGTTTGAGCAGCTTTTTAACGTTTCTGTACATTGCAATCAAACACACAGGCATGGCAATTCATAGAGAACATTCAAAACAATCGATGATTATGCATCTCAGTGACTCACATATCAGAGGCAATATTTACTTCACAACTAAAGAATAAAGAAAAAATTGATCGACGCTGCTGACAGCAAAGGGCGTCCCATTCGAAAATATCAAACGCATGTCTTGCTAAAATCAATGAGCAAAATTTGACAAGGTTGTCCCATTCCAAAATATCAAATGCCTATGATTGTGGAATGGGCAGGGTTTACCATCAGTTCGGACATTGACATGGCACCTCGTGCTAAATAAACCAGCTGTTCTTTTTGTGCAGTTCCACCAAAATCAACCAAATTCGCGCGTAGCTTGTATGATTTCGCCCTTATATGTTGCAACGCCTTGAACTTATCGGCACCTCCTTTCTTGTGGTGGAAATGAATGATTTGATGTATTCATGAACATTTTGTGCAGTTCCCATTGAAATCAAGCTGAGCACCCCTGTTTGCGCAAATACAAAAAAGTGATTAGTATAGAGCAAACTGTACTATCAATTGACAGTTTCAACAAGCACATACATGGTCCATGTAGAGCACACTTTTAGAAAAATGGAACTCACCAGAAAGAATCCTAGAACAACATTGTACTCGCGCATCACAACAAAAAAATGGAGATTTTGTCAGTCCTTCTGAGCTGAAGTTAGTTTGGTCTTGTGGGGAGTAATGTAACCATCCTTCAGCTGCTCCTTCTGATGATAAGATAGACAAGGCTTCTTCATCCTGGCATAATCGGAACTAGTCACTTCACGTACTCTATATTCTTCTTCAGAGGAAGATGATCCTGTTGTGCAAAGACAAGAGGACTACTAAATGCTAGCATCACTGTTTGCTCAAAAAAAGGAAAGGAAATATTTAAAACAACACAGATGAAGCACTTCTCAAGGACAATACCACTTTTTCATGACAGTATCTAAACAGTAGCACAACATCAATAGAGATGACAAAGCTCAATCATATGGATGAAATCAGTGGGCGAGTACCAACCTTTGTTAGGAGGCTTATTGTGTAGAGCATACAGATGAAGCAATTCTCTGGAACCATCTGTTGCTATCTACGGCGGTGGCCATGCTTACTATATACTCCTCGATTAGTTTAATGTTTCCAACATCTTCTTATGCAGTTCCACTAAAATATATGGTATCTTCAAAGAAGATCCCTGTTTGCACAAGTAGAGATAATTACATATTACATTAAGAGTGGCATCAAATCAGTGGCAAAACAATTGCTCGTTCCAGCCATAGCAATAAATTAAGATGCAAAACTATATCATTACTTGTGTCAGCACAGTTCCAATGCTTCATTACAGCACCGGGAGTTGATTTTTGTTTTTCTTCCCCTTGTTCTTCCCCTTCATCACTTGGTTCAATAACAAACAAGCTTCACCTTCCATGTAAGATTTGGCATGTCAATTAGGGAGCACAAGTATAGTACTAAACTTAATTTTCTGATGGAAGTGGAAAAATACAGGCCAGCAGTTGTGAAATATCCTTATCTTAGCTCAATGGGATATTACGGTGCACATACAGATTGGAAGTCTTGTCTCCATTTGTGCAGTTCACTAAAATCAAGCAACATTATTGTACAAGTAGCACAACATATGAATGCACACTGCAGAATCATGTGAAAGAAGGCTAGTACTGACCTCTCATGATGCGGAATTCAAACAACTCACAAGAAGAAGACCTGAACCAAATTCGCCTTAACGGATAGGAAGTAAGATATCCTCTTGTGTAGTTCCACTAAGATCAAGCAATCAAGCAACGTTGTCGGTGTGACATTTTGGTTGAATTGCACAAAACACTCTTAAAACAAAAGTGTTTTGTGCAGTGCAACAAAAGGTCAGAATGGCAACAAGGTGAAGCAGATAACCTTGTTTACACAGAGGTGCAAAGGAAACAATTAGTGGTCAATAATGGTGGATGACATAGAAGCCAACAAAAAGAAGCATCTAACTTATCTAAATGGGAAAGAAAGCAAGACAGTAGCATTTCTCAAACGGTGGCATTGATTAATATTAACATAGAGATTATATTAACAATAAAATTCGTTAAACATGTAATTTGCTTTTAACTGTGGCATTGCATCAATTTTCCAGCGGCATTATTAGAGGGTGTTTGTTTATAGGGACATTTTGGTGTAGGGACTAAAAAAACTCCATGTCAGTCCCATCTAAACCAAAGAGGAGGGACTTTTAGGGACTAAAAGTGGGCATTTGGGACTAAAGAAAGAAGACCCCGAGGGAGTTTTTGTGGGACTTTTTCCAACAGTTGCCCCTACCACGCATCGCACCTTGTCTCTATTAGTTCATTACTAGGGGTAACATGGTATTTTAGCATGTCATTTAATAACCTCTAGTCCATGTTTAGTCCCTAGAACCCAGCAGGTAGGGACTAGGGAGTTTTTAACCAAACAAGGCCTTAGATTAACAATAGCTAATGAGTTGCATGGGACAGTGGACGCACCAGCACCATGTGCATCTACCGATGTACTGTGGTCATGCACAGTCTGTTGCAACAAAGAACAAACAACCAAGGAGCATATTTGTGTTGGTCCCAGTTTTGTTATCTTTAGACGCCTTTCCCTATGTGAGAGCAGCAAATCTAGTCCTGCTCAAACTCTACAGCCTTGTCCCTTCCTTTCCTTTTTGAACTAGTACTTTCGCCCCTTCCTTTCCTCTTTGAACCACGTCCTAGATTTATGCGATACAACTTTCCCCACTACTTTCCCCCATTCCTTTCCTCTTTGAACCACGTCCTAGATTAATGCTATACAACTTTCCCCCTTCATTTCCTCTTTGAACCACATCCTAGATTCATGCTATATACAACTTTTCCCACTACTTTCCCCCACCCCTTTCCTCTTTGAATCACGTCCTAGATTCATGGTATACATGCAGCTAGAGCAATGCATGTGGAGTAAGTAAATTATACCTTAAGGTTCTTGGGGCGTGGTGCGGTGGGCGACGGGACGGCGGCGGCGAAGAAGAAGGGGTCGGAGGCCCTCCTGCGCCGCCGTTGGGTGGAAAGTGAACAGCTGCGCCGGTAGTCCCTCACCAACGGCGATAGCGTTAAGCCTCCTTCCCTTCCCGGCGGACGGATCCTGCCGGCTCTTTGAGCAGCAGTGAGGGGAGAGAGAGGCCAACGATGTCTTGTTTAGATCTGGAAAGGGCGAGAGAGTGTGAAGAGAGCAACTACAAGCGCTGAGGCTCCAGCGAGAGAGGGCGACAGAGTGTGAAGAGAGCAACTACAAGCGTTGTGGCTCCAGCGTGTACATATATACTAGAGAGAGAGCGTGAAGCGTGCAAACCCTAGAAAACATTTTGACCAGTCAAAGAATCCTCCTGGCACAAATTATGCTCAAGTGTAGTTATCGAACCCGAGACCTCAAGTTTGATGAGCGAACAGGCTAACCAGCTACACAACCCTCCCATTATGTTCAACGAGAGGGAAATAACCTTTTATACATTCCTGCATTCGTGTGACAAGCATGCCGTGTTTTTTTTTGTGTGTGTGGGAGTCATTGGGATTTCAATCATAATCGTGTCATGTGGCTTTGGTGGTAAGACTATCCACAGTGGTGCAGAAATAATGCAGCCTTAGTCACCTTACCTCTCTCCACGTAGTACATTGGGTCCCACCAGTCAGAGGGTGAAACAAACAAATTAATAAGAAAAATTAAAAGCGCCAGCGGTGTATCTTACCTCACACATCTAGCTACTACTCGGGAACACTGTCCAATTGATCCCTCTGTTCGCTCACATACTATTTTAAGTGAATCCTTATTATAACATGCACACAAATTTTGGGCACTTGTATTCGACTTAAGTCAGTGTGCCACCGTATCTCGTATACTTACTACTCCATCCGTCTAGGTGAAATAAGTCACGTTAGAAGGTGCAACGGGACCAAGGTGCGCGCGCACGCGCGCGCGCGCGTGTGTGTGTTTGACACCATGTGTGTGTTAGAGAGAGCGACAGATCGACCTACTCCTACAGAGAGATGTTGTGTAGTGTACGATTTTAGCCGCGAGAGTCGGTGCATCCTCTGGTTTTCGAGCGTGTCCGGTAGGGACATGCGGACAGCTGCCACGCCCGCTCCTGACCAGCCTGGCCCACCCAAAGCCCCTCCATCGCCCGCAAGCGCTTCCCGCCCGAAACGGTCAGCGCCGCTCCAAAGAATCGGTGCCGCATTCATGCCCGGGCAGAGCGGATGCGACCTCTCACTGGCGCAAGAGTGATGGTTGCTTCGTCCGTCCAACTTACTGATGGGTCTATGTGATTTGACGGCTCATTGGTCTTTATTACTGAGGTGGTAGGACTGCTGGATGTCCCACGCTTTCGGCGAAAGGAGGTATACTACTACTAGATTACAATTTTCTCCATTCTTACAGCGGAGGCGTGCAAGAGCAGTGAAAACACGCAGGCTCAGTGATTACATGGCCCACCTCACACTATCACCGTGCGACACCTAACTCTTTACATAGTACTCCCTCCGTTTCTAAATATTACTAGATGAGTCCCCGCGCATTGGCGCGGAACAACGGTATATCTCTCTGCGCAAAATTATTGATTTCATAGAACAAAAGAAAACTCTATAACCGCATGACAAATGTGGTATCCAAACTAAATAAACACCCATCATCATTTAGATTATCCCATGTAAGGAAAAAAGATCAGCCAACTCCTACTGCATAATGGGATTATATTTTTCTTTTTGACATGTTAATGGGACTTAAAAGCTCACTTACATGCATGCTACCGGTGCATGCTTGCATGCAGACATGTTGATGTGATTTAAAACCCACTCACATGCATGTGGCATGGTATTTCCGCATGCTTGCATGTGGCTTAGTGCGGAGCCTCTCAACGTCAAGATCAGACGGCTATTATGGACTGATTTACTTCATCTAACGGCTACATCAATTTTGATGACGTGGCTCAAGGAGAGGATAGAGAATTCCTAGTAGTGGGGGCTAGCTATTACTAGTAGATATAAGTCTTTGTAGAGATTCCACTACATATAGAACAAAATGAATGAATCTACACTTAAAATGCATCTATAGACATTCGCATGTGGTTCATGGTGAAATGTCTACATAGACTTATATTTAGGAATGGAGGAAGTACTAGTATAGTATGTACTGTAATTTATCAGCGAGATAAATTTGTACAATGCTATGAAGCTTCCAGCTTCTGTTACATGTATCTTGCGTCCAAGGTTGCCCGTTGCAACATTTCATCAAATACAAAGGAGACTAACATGCATGCTATTGCATCTCAATGATTGACAGATCATAGCAAATATGTACTCCCTCCGTTCCAAAATAAGTTTCTCAACTTTGTGCAAACTTTAGTACAAAGTTGTACTACTACTAAAGTTGATACTTATTTTGGAACAGAGGAGGCTAAAGAAAAAAACGATCCAAGCAGTCCCTAGCCCTTGAACCATGAACCCTGACCAGGCTTAAATTTGCTGGCAACGTTCGAGCTTCCTAATAAATGAAGTTTGCAACCTTTTGACCATCAGATCATTTTGTGCAGTTTCACCAGAATCGGGATGAGCATCCCTGTGGCAAAGAAATTGAACAAGCATGATTAGAATAAGATTACTAGGACTAGTTGATGAGACATAAACTCATCACAAATACAGTACGTAGAAGTCAGTAGAGGTATGTGTGGGGCAAAGAAGTAGAGAAATATCCACAAGGAGTGATGTGGGCAGTTGGAGCAGTGGTGCAAGCCGACTGTAAAGGGAGTTGTACCTGAGGGACGCAGCTCAACCTTGAGGAGGGTGGCGGGAGGCGGCAACTGCCCATGTCGCGGCAGTGAGCAAGGGACGAAGGTAACCTCACCGGCTTTGTGAGAGAGAACGGCGGGGACCCCTGATTGGGACGTGCCGACAGTGGGTTTTCACCGTCGGCGATGGCCACCGCATCTACACTAAGCATCTGTAGCGACCCGACCCGAATGGAACAAGTCTCTGTGCTTAATTGTCATCCCTGGATCGGTATGCTGACACACACAGTACTCGAGGATTTATAACAGAGGTAAATCACATGTATATGTAACGTAAATACTATTACCTCAATCCAAATAGCGGAAGTAACAAGGTTGTGGATTCCCATCAACACCAACGACAAAGTTGAGTGTAGAAGTCGTAACCCTAACGTATCACTTACTCATCGTAAGATTCCTGCAACATGAGACGTTGCAGCCACAAAGGGTCAGTACATTGAATGTACTGGCAAATTCACACCAGAGGATAATGATGAATAAAGGCTATCACTACATGCATATTTGGCTGGTGGAAAGACTCTAGGGTTATAAGGTTTTTGCGAAAAGAAAAATTTTCCCTACTACAAAGGAATAAATTTTATTTAACTATCATGGTGGTTGTTAAACATTGAGAATGGTCGACAGCATTCTCAATCCCAATTAAGCATCATCATTAAAACCCAACAATATTCATTTAAAGTAACGTGATGAGATTCACATGATAATCCAGGTACTAGATACTCAAGATGTCCATAACCGAGGACACGGCTAATCATGATTAGTTTATACACTCTGCAGAGGTTTGCGCACTTTTCCCCACAAGACTCGATCGCCTCCGTTTGGTTTCTCGCACTACATGGTGTTTGAGAAACGGATGACCGAGACACAGTCTTTCAGAAGCACTAGCACCTTACGATGGATAGACCGGTACACCTACTTTCCCCTACATCTGCTAGTCTACCCTGTAAGAGTTCGCACGACTTAATCAACTATGCCAGAGCCCATAATGGCTTGTGGCTGCACACGGAAGTTTCTAGTATGAATAATCTCATGATCCCTTTGAGTCTGGGTGGCGAACCATAGGATGATCACATGGTAACCCCGGGATCTCCTAGGACAACACTGGTATATCCCCAGGTGTCCGGGCAAGTCCACTGGTATATCCCCAGGGTGCCCCAACCAATCCACCCGGATGTGTATTATAGTAGCCACCTTAAGTTAAACCTTAGTTAACAATAATCTCTCACATCTTTCATGAATTCTCTCAAACCAATCCACGTCTACGTGCATAGCATAGCGATATAAGCATAACGTAGAAGTAACTCCCAGGGGTTTGATAATAAAATGGCAATAGGTTCTACCTCATCATCTACTTCCCAACCCACATGTTAATGACATCCTAACCATGCAATGTTTGAGGATTGGAACTAATGCATAAAAACTGGGTGATAAAGGGTATGATCAAAGTGTGAACTTTCCTGCAATGCTGATGAAGATGATTCACTCTCAAAACTCTTGATAGATCTACTCGTCACACTCCGGTCAATCTATCGTAGGCAAGCAATAGTAACCACACATAAGCAATCATTCAAAAGATCAGAAAGATCGAAAAAGTCGATTCGGAAAACATCAAAACCAAACAAATAACTCTTGCAGCATAAAACAATTTCTAACAGTACCAAAATCATGTGAATTTGGCCTTATTAGAATGTCTAGGTCAAGAGCTTCGATTTGCAAAAAGAATCAACTCAAACGGAGCTACGAAACTCAAGTTATGATCAAACGAAGTTTGAATTCAAATCTGATCTAATTCAAATTTTAAACCTTTCAAAAACATGTTTGAGTTGGATTACTGGATAGAGGAGATCATAATGAAGACGTGAGCGTTGGTTTCGTTGGATTTGGACTAACGAGTAAAAAGTTATGATCGATTGAAGTACAGGGACTAAATTGTAGGGAAACTAATTACGAATAGGTCCCTGACTAAAATTAACAGAAAAAAGCTAAATAACGAACGTTCGCTAACTAGTTCTAAACAGAGGATGTTCTCTAAATAGATCTAACTAAAAAAACTAAACCGGTTTTTTAAACGAAAACCAAAGTAAACCTAAAGGAAAAAAAATAATTAAACCGGACCAGGACGGTTTTATACCGGTTTGGCCGGTTCGGGCGGATTGGCCAGTGGGTCATCGGCGGCGGCGGTTATGGCGGCAGAGGCGAGCTCCAGCGACTGCAGCGACGGCTGCGTTGGGTGACGACGGCGGCAGCAGCTAGCGGCGCAGACGGTGGCTACGCATGGTGGAGGAGGCAGCGGCGAGGCGCGGCAAGGCGGCGCGGCTTTGTAGCGGCGGCGGCGGAATCTGCGGTGGCGGTGGCGGCGCGAGATGCGAGGGCTGCGGCGGCTCAAGGCGTCGTGGGGCTCGAGGGGCCGGCTATTTATGGAGGAGGACGGCGCGGTGGCATGCGGGAGGGAGCAGAGGAGGCCGGGGCGGGCACGGCGAGCAAGGCGGCGCGGCGGCGGACTCGGGAGGCGTGCGGGCGGCGAGCTCCTCCCGGAGTCGGAGGCGGCGGTGCGGGCGTGTGGGCCGGCTGGGCCGTGGCCTGGCTGGCTGGCTGGGCCGGCCCGGTCGGTCCAGAAGTTTTTTTTATAAACATTTTTTAAACAATTAAATAATAAAACGAAATAACTAAAAATATTATATAGGCATATAATATATAAAAATTTTCAGAAAAAGATTTTCTACGACGTGAACATTTTTATAAATTCAAATAAAATCAACACAAATTCAGATAAATCAAAGAGTGCTACTGGTCTATTAATATCCAACAAAAATCATTTTAAAAATACCAAAATGATTTCAAATTAATTTTTCTCCAATTTTTTATTGTAGGGAATCATGTTACCCTAATTTCCATATATTTTATTTTTGGAGAAAAATAATTTGAATAAAACTCAAATAACCCCAAATTGAAAATAAATTCAAAAGAACTTTGAATTTAATTCTTTGAAACTCCCAACTCATATTTCATATAATTTGAAGAAGTCATTTTATCTTCTCTCATGAAAATCATTGAGCTGCATGAAGTTTATGAAATGAAATATTTCCAAATGAAATTCAATTATTTTCAAATACCCTTTCATTTAATTTAAATGGAAGAAGTCATATCATCTTCGCTCAAGGGTTTTGTATTTGAAAAGAATTTGAATTCATGGAGATCAGAAAGCAAATATGAAAGTTTGGGAAAGTCCTTTTATTCCCTCTCATTTAACTTTTAAAAAGTTTCAAATTTCACTCAATCAATCACACAACAATCAAACAAACAATCTACCTATCTATTTAATATAACATTCCAAAATTTAGAATTTTGGGATGTTACAAACCTACCACCCTTAAAATGAATCTCGTCCTCGAGATTCGGAGAGGCTAGAAATAGGTTAGGTTCGGGGTCTTCTCAAAATCCATCGTTCATCTCCGGGGTCTCGGGTGCTACCACCCTTAGAAACATTGTTACGGTTCCATCAAAACTCATATACTTCATCCATATTGTTATCAGTGTCGGTCTTCTCAGATCTTCAGGATAATTCCTTATCTGGCTCTTTCGGTAGTGGCATAACCTTTTCCTCAATTCTTCTGTCCTTTCCTCTTGGTAAGGTTATTTCGAGATTGGGTCTTCTTAGCTGACGGGTCTGGCGCCAAAACTAAACAACTAATCAATATCTCATGGTGGTCAAAAATTTATGGTTTCTCCTGCAGGAAATGGGTCTGGGTTGATCCTCACCGTATAACCTACGGTTGGCAACAACTGCCGTGTACAAGGGAAAAATACTTATACCATTCTAAGTTTAAACAGGGTTTTGATTGTCGTCTCTTTACTATAGGTAAGTCACTCAGATTTACCATCCCACATATCAAGGCGAATAATAAGAGTAAGTCGGTATGGTGATCAATCCATCCCACACCCAAATCATTACCTTGTATACGGTTTAGCAAATCTCGCATACTAACACTCAGTCATCCTCACAAGCATTGCAGAATTTCTCTTGTCGACGAACCAAGTTTGGAATAATCCATTGATTCTGCAAGCCAAACAAACATCTATCGTTCCTTCACAACTCTCAGGTTTTGCGTTACTCCTATAAAATTGTCTGCCGATAAACGTCGTATCTTCCTCCAGGGTTTTTCCTTGAGCAAGAATGTGCTTGCTTCTTGGTAGGTCCTGGGGCCTGTGGGTTATGGCCCATCTCATCACTTGTAGTCCTTGAACTTATCATCGGGCAACTGATCATTATTCCAACTTCCAACTTCCTAGTATTCTTAAATCCATCCAATTGTATTGACTTCCTTCCTTCTATTGGCACCAAACTAGGACATAATTACTCAGACTCATCATGGAGTTTCCATTGATCCATATTTCCGACATCATACCTCCTTTATATCCAATAGTAATTTATTTCTTCATCCTCGTGGAATATCCCACATACCGAGATAAAAAAACTTATACTTATGAAGTCCATATTCCACTTCGTGGAACATCATTATCCTTTCCAGGTTCAAGCGTCCTTACAGGGGAACATTGGCCATCTCTGCATGGCACTTCTTCCACTGGGAAAACGTGAAACACATCATGAATTCCTGACAGTCCTTCGGGTGACTTCAACTTGTTGTCCACTTCTCCCATACGCGCCAAAAGTCAGTATGGTCCTACAAATCTCGGGGCTAACTGTCCCTTAACTCCAAATTGTTTAACTCCTCGCAGAGGGAACACATGAAGACATGCTCTATCTCCAATTTCATAGACTACCTCCTTGCGTTTTTAAGTCTGCATATCTCCTTTGCCTGGACTTAGCTACCTTCAGTCTATCTCGAATCAACTTAACATTCTCTTCTGACTCCTTTGATCACATTTGGTCCAAACAACTCACGGTCTCCAACTTTATCCCACATACTCTTGGGGTTTCACACATATCGAGACAAAACTCATATTCATTTTGTCCGAAATCCACTCAGTGGGGTATCCTTATCTTTTCCAGGGGTCAACGGTTCTTACAGGGTACTACCACCCTTAAAATGCACAAATCTTCCATAGACCATATTTCTCATAACCTCAGAATGGCCAAAATTCTTCTTCATAGAGTAACAACTCATAAGATCCATATCAGTACCAACGATGCTAACTTTATTCATTTTCAAGTGATTACAATCTCTCGCTTTTCCATTACATGTCTCAACTCAACACCTCAATATAAAAGAAAATGTTCTCACTTCCGCTGCTCCATTTCTTTTGTTGCAAACTCAACTATCTAGCACAAGTTTCCTTCTCCTTGGGGCATTCTCTGGCAAAGCTCCCTGCTCCATTACAACTAAAACATATTACTTCTGACAAGTATCGAGGTTTCCTTTTTGGGCAATTGTTGAGGTAGTGCCCTAACTCTTTGCACCTGTGACAGGTGATATGACTCAGATCCTTCCTGGAATCCACTTTGCTTCTCTTCCTGGACCTTTCCATCCCAATCATGGCTTCTATTTCCTGTGGCTCATACTCTATTTCCTCCGTCGGGAATTCTACTAGATCCCCATTCAAACAATTTTGGGAGATGTGTCCTTCTTCTCCACATGAATAGCAAAACTTAGTGCAGGGTTTACTCGGGTCTTCTTTAGGTGTGTCCTCCATCACAGCTTCTTCTAAAATTTCCATGAGGGCTCCTTTCATTACTTCTTTCTTCTGCTGGATGGTTCGTTGTACCATGGGGTAATTATGACACTGCGCAGGATAGTGGGTAGTCCCTTCACACAAGAAACAAGTAATCTGTGTAGTTGGGCATTCTTCAACTAGGTGACTTCCTTCACAATTAGTGCATTCATCCTTGTGTTCTTTATGGGTGTGTCCTATTTCTCCAGAAATCTTGCATGCACAAGGTTTCTTCATATCCTTTCCATAAGGCTTCAACTTCTGGGACACAAATCGAGACTTTGGCAAAGTCAACTTAAATTCTTTCCAAGTGGTTACTCTTTGCCATCCATTGATGGTTTGGTACATCCTCCACCAAGTAGCAGCACCTCTTTCAAAGCACTGAAGAGCATGATGGGTCATATCATGTCCAACTATAGGGTTATTCTTCATGTGATCCTCCATGTTCTGAATCCATCGGTCTGTCTCCAACTGACTCATCGGTCCAGAAAACATGAGTTCATCTCCATTCGTCCTCTATTGGGTCCATGGGTTTGGGGTGAGATAAGAGAGATAGAGAGGGATACACACAATACAAACAAAAGTTTTGAAAAGACAAATTTTATTTGTGGCTGTCGGGAAAAACATCAAACAAAAGACAGCTCACAAATGTTGCATCTAACGTAGGTATATAACAGGGGTTTGGTCTTCTAAAGGTCAATAAATCTTCAACTCTCCAAACTCTTCAAGCCTTGTTCATGCCTCCAATGTCTTCTTCCGATCATGCTTGTCTTTCTCAAGTTCTTTTGCCAGATCAACTCTGTTGACACGAAGTCTCTCGTGACGTCCTTTAATATTCTAGAGTTGCGTTCCAAACCTCTAGTTTCAACATCCTTTGCATGAACCATGGTCCTACTGTCCTTCAGTTCCCGACGAATCTCTGGTATCTCGAGGTTTTGCTCCTCCAGCTTGGCTACTTCAGCTTCTTGGACCTAAGTTCTTCACGAACTGCTTTCTTGTCAAATACGGCTTCCTGCAGATCAACCCTAAACTTCTTGATGTATTACTCCAAATCTTGGTGATACACTAGCTAAGTTTAAAACATCGTATTTTGCTGATTAGGTGTTCCATTAGCCCTTTGTCAACCAATCCTTCGAATGGAATGCATGCTTAACTTAGCACGGTGGCAATAGCATAAGCGGGCGTTAAAATCTTGGATAGCCGTGTTTCTGCTCTTGCCATTTCCATGAGCTATCTCTCCATAGTTGATATCTCCTACCTTAGGGTGTTCCTTGACAAAACTTCGAGTTCTCATGCTCCTTGTTTCAGTCTTTCTCCGATACACCTTGATCTCGGGTGTTGACAACTTCCATAGTCTGCCAAGTTCCATAAGGGTAGCCTTCCTAGGTCACACAAATCTGGGAATTCTTCAGAGCCTTCAAATTCTACTTGTCTTCAGAGTCTTCAACAGTTGTAGTTTCCATTATTATAATGTATGGTAAAATCATCTTCATTCCGAATGGTCTCAGTTGTCCGATATCTTGCACTTCTTGGAGTGGTCTCATTAGTCGAATCTTTGTGTGGTCAAAGGGGAATGGGGTATGGTCTCACTAAAGGGAATATTTAAATAAGCTCAGAAGAGAAGAGAGGTAAAAGGTCTTTTTGAAAGGGAAAGTTGTAGAGAAAAATCTTTGCTATGGGCTTGCCAGTTTCTAGGGTCACGTCCTACAGTCAACATGTGCTCTGATACCATCTTGTAGCGACCCGACCCGAATGGATCAAGTCTCTGTGCTTAAGTGTCATCCCTAGATCGGTATGCTGACACACACAGTACTCGAGGATTTATAACAGAGGTAAATCACATGTATATGTAACGTAAATACTATTACCTCAATCCAAATAGCGGAAGTAACAAGGTTGTGGATTCCCATCAACACCAACGGCAAAGTTGAGTGTAGAAGTTGTAACCCTAACGTATCACTTACTCGTCGTAAGATTCCTGCAACATGAGACGTTGCAGCCACAAAGGGTCAGTACATTGAATGTACTGGCAAATTCACACCAGAGGATAATGATGAATAAAGGCTATCACTACATGCATATTTGGCTGGTGGAAAGGCTCTAGGGTTATAAGGTTTTTGCGAAAAGCCAATTTTTCCCTACTACAAAGGAATAAATTTTATTGAACTATCATGGTGGTTGTTAAATATTGAGAATGGTCGACAGCATTCTCAATCCCAATTAAGCATCATCATTAAAACCCAACAATATTCATTTAAAGTAACGTGATGAGATTCACATGATAATCCAGGTACTAGATACTCAAGATGTCCATAACCGAGGACACGGCTAATCATGATTAGTTTATACACTCTGCAGAGGTTTGCACACTTTTCCCCACAAGACTCGATCACCTCCGTTTGGTTTCTCGCACTACATGGTGTTTGAGAAACGGATGACCGAGACACAGTCTTTCAGAAGCACTAGCACCTTACGATGGATAGACCGGTACACCTACTTTCCCCTACATCTACTAGTCTACCCTGTAAGAGTTCACACGACTTAATCAACTATGCCAGAGCCCATAATGGCTTGTGGCTGCACACGGAAGTTTCTAGTATGAATAATCTCATGATCCCTTTGAGTCTGGGTGGCGAACCATAGGATGATCACATGGTAACCCCGGGATCTCCTAGGACAACACTGGTATATCCCCAGGTGTCCGGGCAAGTCCACTGGTATATCCCCAGGGTGCCCCAACCAATCCACCCGGATGTGTATTATAGTAGCCACCTTAAGTTAAACCTTAGTTAACAATAATCTCTCACATCTTTCATGAATTCTCTCAAACCAATCCACGTCTACGTGCATAGCATAGCGATATAAGCATAACGTAGAAGTAACTCCCAGGGGTTTGATAATAAAATGGCAATAGGTTCTACCTCATCATCTACTTCCCAACCCACATGTTAATGACATCCTAACCATGCAATGTTTGAGGATTGGAACTAATGCATAAAAACTGGGTGATAAAGGGTATGATCAAAGTGTGAACTTGCCTGCAATGTTGATGAAGATGATTCACACTCAAAACTCTTGATAGATCTACTCGTCACACTCCGGTCAATCTATTGTAGGCAAGCAATAGTAACCACACATAAGCAATCATTCAAAAGATCAGAAAGATTGAAGAAGTCGATTCGGAAAACATCAAAACCAAACAAATAACTCTTGCAGCATAAAACAATTTCTAACAGTACCAAAATTATGTGAATTTGGCCTTATTAGAATGTCTAGGTCAAGAGCTTCGATTTGCAAAAAGAATCAACTCAAACGGAGCTACGAAACTCAAGTTATGATCAAACGAAGTTTGAATTCAAATCTGATCTAATTCAAATTTTAAACCTTTCAAAAACATGTTTGAGTTGGATTACTGGATAGAGGAGATCATAACGAAGACGTGAGCGTTGGTTTCGTTGGATTTGGACTAACTTGTAAAAAGTTATGATCGATTGAAGTACAGGGACTAAATTGTAGGGAAACTAATTACGAATAGGTCCCTGACTAAAATTAACAGAAAAAGCTAAATAACGAACGTTCGCTAACTAGTTCTAAACAGAGGATGTTCTCTAAATAGATCTAACTAAAAAAACTAAACCGGTTTTTTTAAACGAAAACCAAAGTAAACCTAAAGGAAAAAAATAATTAAACCGGACCAGGACGGTTTTATACCGGTTTGGCCGGTTCGGGCGGATTGGCCGGTGGGTCATCGGCGGCGGTGGTTACGGCGGTGGAGGCGAGCTCCGGCGACTGCAGCGACGGCGGCGTCAGGCGACGACGGCGGCAGCAGCTAGCGGCGCAGATGGTGGCTACGCAGGGCGGAGGAGGCAGCGGCGAGGCGCGGCAAGGCAGCGCGGCTTTGTAGCAGCGGCGGCGGAATCTGCGGCGGCGGCAGCGACGCGAGATGCGAGGGCTGCGGCGGCTCAAGGCGTCGCGGGGCTGGCTATTTATGGAGGAGGACGGCGCGGTGGCGTGCGGGAGGGGGCAGAGGAGGCCGGGGCGGGCACGGCGAGCAAGGCGGCGCGGCGGCGGACTCGGGAGGCGTGCGGGCGGCGAACTCCTCCCGGAGTCGGAGGCGGCGGTGCGGGCGCATGGGCCGGCTGGCTGGGCCGGCCCGGTCGGTCCAGAAGTTTTTTTTATAAACATTTTTCAAACAATTAAATAATAAAACGAAATAACTAAAAATATTATATAGGCATATAATATATCAAAATTTTCAGAAAAAGATTTTCTACGACGTGAACATTTTTATAAATTCAAATAAAATCCACACAAATTCAGATAAATCAAAGAGTGCTACTGGTCTATTAAAATCCAACAAAAATCATTTTAAAAATACCAAAATGATTTCAAATTAATTTTTCTCCAATTTTTTATTGTAGGGAATCATGTTACCCTAATTTCCATATATTTTATTTTTGGAGAAAAATAATTTTAATAAAACTCAAATAACCCCAAATTGAAAATAAATTCAAAAGAACTTTGAATTTAAATCTTTGAAACTCCCAACTCATATTTCATATAATTTGAAGAAGTCATTTTATCTTCTCTCATGAAAATCATTGAGCTGCATGAAGTTTATGAATTGAAATATTTCCAAATGAAATTCAATTATTTTCAAATACCCTTTCATTTAATTTAAATGGAAGAAGTCATATCATCTTCGCTCAAGGGTTTTGTATTTGAAAAGAATTTGAATTCATGGAGATCAGAAAGCAAATATGAAAGTTTGGGAAAGTCCTTTAATTCCCTCTCATTTAACTTTCAAAAAGTTTCGAATTTCACTCAATCAATCACACAACAATCAAACAAACAATCTACCTATCTATTTAATATAACATTTCAAAATTTAGAATTTTGGGATGTTACAGCATCCACCCCTTCCCCAAGCGGACATGATCCGCTGGGATGTTAGAGATGTGGCCACAGTCGTTTTGTGCGAGAGAGTGTGAAGAGAGCAACCCCAGCAAGCAACCGTGTTGGCTGGCCCGTCCTGACTATGTATATAGTGGAGCGGTTTCCTTTTCTCTCCATATGAACCTATCATATTGCGTACGTGCCACTGAAGAAGAAAAAACTTTATTTATAAATGACGTGGCACCTACTACTCGTTCTCCTATAACCTTGCGCTTGGCATCTCCAAAATATTAACCTTGCAATTGGCTCTTCGCCTCTTCAAGAAGTCGAGCAATAATGGTAGTGTAGTATATATCATTCTGGCTATATGAGACCGAATGAATTGCTGCACGTCCACCACATGGGCGAGGGTCGAGGGGCGAGGGAGAGTGCTACATATGGAGCAAAATGAGTGAATCTACACTCTAAAATATGTCTATATACATCAGTGTTTGGAGTATGTACTAGTAGTTCATATTGAAATCTACTAAAGGACATATATATTCCAAACAATATGATATAATCTCTATAACCAAGGTAGTAGGGACGAGGAGTAAACGGAGGGAGTAGTAAATTTTTCTCCTTGTCCTGCGAGCCACCACGCGCATGGGCGAGGGAGCGGGCGTAAGGCGTAGTAAGCAAGCTTCACCTCATCCTGCGAGCCACCGCGCCCATGGGCGGGGGAGATGGCATACTAAGCAAGCTTCTCCTCGTTCTGCAAGTTGACGGGACACATCAAAAGTACTCCAGTGTATAGAGCCTTGCCTCTAAGGTAGGCCCCACATGGTTTGCCTCTTTTTTTAACATAACACGTCAAGTCACAATTTGTTTGTTCACCCGTGGTAGACGATCCTCCCTCCACCAAGTGGACAACCAGTACACGTGCCAAATTACCATGTGGGCTGCCTTTTTGTACAGAAATGAGCTCCACCGTGTACCCGCGCAGGTGTGGTTGGGAAAGAGACGGGAGTACGTGCGCCGTGCATGCACCTCTTCTCTTCATGCACGTCCCCCACCTACGTGGGTGTGTGTGAGAGATACAAACCGCGTTCGTGAGTGTTTTTTGTTTTGGGGTGGGGGTGGGGTGGGGGGTTGATTTCGTGAATTATTTGTGGGAATATGTGTCTATGACATCTCAAACAAAATTTTGCATGCAATGTGTGTGAAATGGAGGCTTATCCATATCATACATAGAGGGTTGGGCAATCCACAAGAAGAGAGGGAGGGGTCATGGCTATCGATACAGTCGAAGAGAGGATCAAGTGGGTGGGTGCGAGATCGATGAAGAGAGCCATCGAAATTGTGTGTGTGTACAAGTCAAAGATATAGGGCGACTGGCCTACCGGAACGTTAGAGGGAACACGTCAAGTTTGTGTGTGGCAGGGAGACATGACTAGAGCGCTCGATGTATCAGTGTGTGTGTGGGGGAGGGGTGGTGGGAGGGGTAGGCAGAGGCCTAACTATAAAGGTAGAACGACTCGTATATGTGTTGAGAAGGAGAGACCCAGCTATGTCTTGAGGGAGATCGGTCGACATCCATACATAACTGAAGGACGGGAAATATGATGGGAGAGAGAGAGAGGAGAGAGAGAGAGGGAGGGAGAGGGAGGGAGAGGGGTAGAGTGCTGGATGGGTGATGGAGTTGCTTCTCGAAGATGGTGGGAGAGGCCTACTAGACAAACTGAGGGTGGAACTGCAATGTTATCAATAAGAGTGGGGATGTGTTTCTGTGTGTGCCTGTGCGTGATAGATCTGTCGGGACACATCCATGGATGATGAAGGGTAACCATGTGTTTGGTAAGCAAACCTAACTAGATCGGTAGATCAATTGTTGTTTGTCGGAGGAAGGGAGAGACACAACTAATGAGGTAGATCGATTGACGTGTGGGTAAAAACGAGTTATAAGGACCTAGCTAACTATATGTATAGCGAGAGATCGGTCGGTATACGTCCATTTGTTAGAGGCAAATAAGGCCCAGCGAGACGGATAGACAGAGAGAATGGAGATAGGAGGTGGTGCGAGAGGCCCAACTACTAGCTAGATAGGGGGAGGAGTGTGCGGTTGTGAGAGTGATGAAAAGAGGGGCGAGAGTTTACACGTGTGTCTGACCGTATGAGAGACACGAGGCAAGGACACATAAAGGAGGAGATTGAAGGTGTGTTTGTATGTTGTAGGCAGGCATCGCTGGAGAGGTTTATCGATCGATGTGTGCCGGAAAGGAGTTGTGGAGACTCTGGGAGAATAACCTAAAGAAAAAAATGAATGTGCCCGGTGGATAGAATGCCGAGGGAGGGGGAGGGCGTGTGCATGCACGAGAGAAAGTTAGTGGTAGCTACAAAGGTTAGAGGATTGTGTGGGTGTAAGAGACTAACAAAGATCATAATTTGATATGAAAGCGGATTCATATATTTGAATAGGAGATCATAGTGTTTTAAACATTGCATGCATGAATATAGCGGTGATACACGTGCTGTGCACATGTTATACCATAATGTGATAATGCACGGCGTTTGCAACTCACAGCTAAATGCCGAACAATATAAACCATACTATACATTAAACAATCTCACATTTTATTTGAATTTGTGATAATGTGTGGCGTTTGCAGCTTACAACTAAATATCGAACAATGTAAACAATACTATATACCGAACATTCTCACATTTTATTTGAATTTGTGGTAATATGCGGTGTTTGCAACTCACATCTAAATACTTGTAGGCGTAGGGGGCGGGGCACCATACATAATGTGATAAACACATTATACATATGAGACATGGTTTAGATTATGAAGATCTAGCTAGAGCTAGAAATGTAATGTGATTTGAAATCAAAATAAAGTGGATTCAAAAAATCTAGTTCGAGTTCATATAGTACACATAGTTCATATGTAACTCGAGACTAATCATGTGGTGTGTTGTGAAGATAATACACAAACGATGGTTTAACTTGACAATAATGATGATTGTAGATCTTATTAAAACAAAGAAACGAATTCAAATGCTTCGACTTCACAACAATTATTACTGTAGATCTTATTCAAATAGAGAAACGAATTCAAATTTAGTTCATATTGAAGCGGTAGTATATACGTTTGGAATGCACTAAAACGTTCATTTGAGTAGTAGGTTGCATGCATTATACACTTAGCGAAATATTTTAATTGAACATAACATGAATTCAAAGTTTTGAATGACATTTGTAGGGCACATTGATTTGGTACAGTACACATTAGGCTTGTCCGGAAATTTCAACCCGCGCCTTGTTAGCCCGAAATATTTAAGATATATCTTTGTCTCGTTGTGCTCCGACAACTCCCTCCATCTCAACCCGCGCCTTGCTATTCCGAAATTACAATGCACGCGAAAAGTCCCACCTCTTGTGAAATCCCGATACATGAAATGCCCGTGGTACCCCTGAACCGAAAGAACCGCCTCAAATCGGTGGGGGTACTTTCGTAGCTTACCCCACATTTCGGACAAGCGCGTCTCTAAGCCATGGTTCCCCACTGCCATCCCATCCGCCCACCCATTCGTACACCAAGGCCGCGAAAACCCGCGATGAAACCCCACACCCTGCTCCGTCCGCCACCCAGCCGGAGCCTCTTCCCCGACGACGTTGTCCACAGCAACACCTCGACGTCCCTCATCCACCGTACCGAATGAGGATCCATCGTCGATCTCATCGTCCTGCCGGTTCAGCCACCCCGTCCTCCACCTCCAAGGAGCTGCCTCGACGTTCCCCTCGTCTTTCGCGCCACCTCCATTCCCACACCGCCGTCTTCACCTGCACCACCAGAAGAGCATCATCATCACCGTTTCCTCGGATGAAGCTGCGGCCTAATCGGCACCACCAAAGAGGTTGTACACTAATCGTCGCATTTTCTTCTTGATTCGATCTCACGGTGCTGCCGGCGCTTGGTCCCGAGCCGACACGGCGCGGCTCCATCCACGGCGGCGTCGCCGGCCACTTCCTCCACGGCGTCGCTCCCTCAGCGGCGACGTCCACATCACTAGGACCTGTTGCTGCTTTATCTCTCGCTCGCGCTGCTGCTCTGCTCTTGCTCTTGGTCCCCTGCCTGGTCTGCTCTTGCTATTGCTCTTGCTCGCGCTACTGCTCTCGCTCTTGCTCTTGCTTGTGATGCTGCTCCGATTTAGCTACACTTCACTCCGGTGCCGCCGGGGTGAAGGAAGAACCAGCCGCAGCGGGGAGGGGGGCTCGCCGGAGAGGTACCCCACTATCTATCTTAGGGTTCAGGATGGGGGCGGTGGCGTGGGGATCACCTGAGGAAAAGCTCAGCACGGGGGGTCCTAGAGGGATGGCCGGGGCGGCGGCGGACCGGCGGTGAGGAGTGTTTTCGGGGCGGGCGGGGCGGCGCACCGCCGGCCTCGGGCGGCGGGGGGCTGCTGTTTGGCCGGCTCAGGGGGGTGGAGGTTGAAGATGAACCGCAGGCCCTTGATTTCATATCCAACGGCTGCAAAATTGACTGACCAGAGATGAAAAAGTCAGTCGACCAACATGTAGCCTCACCTTGCTAGTGCGTTCAGTTTCGACAACAAAATTCAGTTTCGACAGCAAAATTCAGTTTTGACAGTTAAGTTTAGTTTCGACAGTTAAGTTCAGTTTCGACAGTTAAATTCAGTTTCGACGGTTAAGTTCAGAGATGAGCGGCTGATGTATTTTACATCTAGCACTTTGTGTTTATGTATTTTATGTCATTTATTGGAGATGCTATTAGAATTCCACTCAGGTTAACGTTGTTCGTTGTCTCTCTTGTCCTGCTTCAGCGTCGACGTCGTACAACTCACCGGAGCTGCTCCAACGATGAAACCCTCCATCACAGCGGAGCAGTACCTCGGGCTCCATCTCCAGACGCCTAAGATCTTCTTCCCCTCATCCGACAGCCAAGTCAGCCGGAGCATCCTCACCGGCCAACCCAATCACGCTGAGATCGACATGGCTTCGCCAAAGAGGTTGTACACTTGCTGCATCTCTTTTTTACTCTACATGTTATATATATTGTCCACTGAGCACACGGATTTGTTCCTTTAGTGTCTCCTTGAAAGAAAAAACGTAGGAATTTTAATTTTCACTTGTCCTCCTTTTCAAATTTCTATTCATGAAGCACAAGACTAAGAGATAGTAGCATAATAGCATTATAACCGTACATTTTCTTGTGGTTTGACTTAATATCACCATGCTTCTTTGCATCCCGTGATCTTCCAATTGTTGTGAATCAAACACCCAGATTGGTAGAAATCCTGTGTTTTTAAATTCTCTGTTTTGCACGTGCATTCCTATCCTATTCCTGTCTATTTCCTATCCCTGCATTGTTGGAATCCTCCAATTCAAATGAGCCCTTACAGAATTACTTCTCTTACAGATAGTTGTCAAAGAAAACCTTGCGTGGTTTGTCCCGCTCCTGCTGCGCCGTCATCCACCCCAGCTCAGCTGCTCCAATGACAGAAGGGTCCAGCACAGCAGGGATCCGGCCTCCAGACTGTCTTTCGCCGCCTCAAATCTTCTTCCCCGCTGCTGGCAGCCATGAAAACTGCACTACCATCATCAACCGAGGAGATGACCTCGAGGACTACATGGGTCCGCAAGAGAGGTCACACTCTTTCGTGTCTGCTTACGTTATGCATCACTTAATATTACATGCTACTTTATCGTCCTGTTCACCGATTAGACTCTAAGTCAGCTCCAAACTAATGGTCAAACTTGAGTTTTTAAATGGTTGTGGGGTACATATCGGGGCCGCTATCAATAGTATCTATCTACTATCTGGTTAATCTCCGGTGTCTACTATGAGTTTCATGTTGGGTGGGAAACAAATAGTAAAGAAGCCATTATCTGTATTTTTTAACTGAAGCCATTATCTGCCTGCTATTATTGGTTTTGGGTCTATCCACAGGTTGCTACCATCACTCTGGATTTCTGCATGCACTCCTTACATAATCTCACTATGTTTTATTCCTATGCATGACAGTTATTGTAAACAATGGAACTGAACATGTAGAGCAAAAGAGACGATCCTTGCGTGTCAATAAAATTTCATGCAGACGTCACTCCATGGTAGGCGCAAAGGCAGCCCCCCTCCACGCATTTCAGATTGTAATCGAGAGGAAGATATCTGTTCTGAGGGGGATTCAGAAGGAGAAGACAACTCCTATTTACCCCCTGAGGTCTTCGCTCTAACTTGGCATGCTGATGTTGGTTATATCATGCATATGGTGTCTTGCATTGCTTACTTTATACATCAAATATGTCATCTGCTTAGTTTAGACATCCTTTGTGCAAATGCCATCTGTTTAGTTTATTCATCATTTATGTGAATTATGCAACGCCATCTTGTTTAGCCAGGCATCATATATGTGAATTTTGCAATGCCATCCTGCTTAGCCAATCATCTTATATGTAAATTATATCAGGCCATCCTTTTTTTCGTTACATATTACATTTGTCAACAATGTTATTACATTCAACTGCTCTTCTTGTGCATCAGCCATTTGACACAGTGATGGCAAATTCTAGAGTGAAAACAAGGTCTTCAGAGCAGACTATGCTATCTGACGAAGCGGATATCTCGCTGGTTATGGATAGCTCCTCAAAGGAGGATTCAGAGACAGATGACCATTCCTATTCCCGCCCCGAGGTGTATGCTCTAACTTGGCAGGGTTATGTTGCTCATATCGTGCGTATGGTGTCTCGCATTGCTATGTCATTTGATTAGTTTAGACATGCTTTGTGTGAATGCCACCTGTTCAGTGTCTAATTACCATATATGTGAATTATGCATTGCCATCTTGTTGCAAGACATTATATATGTGAATTATACAATGCTATCTTGTTGCAAAGGCATTATATATGTGAATTATGCAATGCCACGCTGTTTAGCCAATCATCATGTATGAGAATTATATCATGCTACCATTTTTTTGTATTACGTGTTCCATTTGTCGACAACGTTTGTATATTCAACTACTCTTCCTGTGCATTAGCCATTTGAAGCGGTGATGGAAGTATCTGGAGTGAAAACAAGGTATTCAGAGCAGACAATCCTACCTGCTGAAGCAGACATCTTGCTGGTTACAGAGAGCTCCTCAGAGGAGGATTCAGAGACTGATGACCAGTCCTATTCCCCCCCCTGAGGTCTATGCTCAAACTTGGTAGGGTTATATTACCCATGTCATGCATGTTGTCTTGCATTGCTTAGTTTTTACATCATATATGGATTGCCATCTGCTTACTTGCTTACTATATAAATAATATATTTGAATTATATCATGCCATCATGTTTACATAGTACATACACATCATCTATCTGAATTATGGCATGGCAACCCATTTAATAAAGACATCATATATTTATATCATCTCATCCTGTTTAGTGTTTACAGTCATCATATTTTGAATTATGGCATTCTATCCGTGAATGTATGTGAATTATGGCATGCCAACCTATTTAATAAACACATTATATAGTTATGTCATGTCATCTTGTTTACATAATCTCATATTTTGAACTATCTCTTTCCATCTTTTTTAGTTAGCCATCATAATGTGAAATTGTGTCATGCTATCCTGTTTAGTTAGCCATCATATATGTGAAATTGTGTCATGCTATCCTGTTTGGTTAGACAACATAAATATGAATTATTTCATGCCCTCTTTTATTCCCCACTATCCATTGCACCTGTCTATCATACAATGTCTATACTTTCAATTACTTTTCTTGTTTATCAGCCATTTGAATTGGAGAGCGTGATGGCAGTATCTAAGGGAGTAACAACACGGTCTTCAGAAAAGATAGTGCTACCAGTTGATGCAGATAGAACCACGGTTGTACTTGCCCAAGGACCAGATCCACCACACATAACCCAGACTCTCGCAGATTGTACCCCTACCCAGTTGGACAGAGATCCAGCTACACCCCTTCTAACCCCAACCCCGGCAGATAGTAACCCAGTTCCAGTTGACACAACACGATCTCCACCACAGAGCACCCAAACACGAGTAGTTAGTAAGGTAACTGCAGTGCCCAAAGCACGAGGACCACCACTCCGAATCCCAACTCAATGCTTAAAGGAGAAGAAGATTTGTTCTCAGGTCAGGTTCTGTAGCTATGGTTCATACTCCTTTGCTCTTGCATGACTGTATTTACTCATACCAACTATTTTCAAATTTGAAGGATGGAAATGAAACTCCAATGGCGCAACAGGTATGTTTTAAACCTGTTTCTTTAACTGGTTTGCTGTTGTAACCTGCTCTATGTTGATTTCAGTTTCAATTGAATAAACAGTTATGTTCTCATGTCATGCACATTACAAGTGTTGTTATTGCTCTATAGTTACCCACACTTATATTCTGTCTATTCTGCTTTGTCTTGAACAAATATTATTTGAACTGTGTCCTTATCTTGATTTGGCAACAAAAACTAGAATGATATAGACCATAAAGTGACCATGGTACATAGATATATGTTTGTTTCATGCTGTTATCCTGTCCACTTTACTACTGAACTCATTTACCAAAATGAGTTTCATATACAACATGGTAAACATGTGATGTGTCTGCTTGTTTCTCTTTTAGAATGCGGACAAAATATTGGAGAACAGTACCGCGTTATCCAATGGTAAAGGAAGTAATGTAGATAAGGTTCAAGATAGTGAGACATCCCTGTTGGTCTCCAAGAAAGCTGATAAAACTATCTTGACGACAGTGAGGGAACCCAAAAGTCCTGTCTTGATGTAGTGTTCGAGTTACTGGCCACTACTGCTAGCACAAGCGCTTCTAGCTCGCTGCCTGAATCAGTTCATCTTCTTGAGTCTCAACTTCAAGTTGAAAGACATCGATCAGATGTGCTGCGCATGAAGCTGAAGGACTGAGGAAGTCCCTGCAGAATTCAGATGCATATTTTCTGGTGCAACAACAAGCACTGGAGGATTTAAGTGCCAAACAAGAGAAATTTAATAAGCTTGCTAAGTATCTTGCCAGCATTATGGGTACCCAGGATATTGTTTCTTGAGATCTTCTGAAGTGGTTTTAGTTCTGGATTTGTTTTGCTGCGGCGTTTATTTGCACTGGTCGCCAACTTTGACAACCAGTGTATATGATATGATGCTTTGTTCCCTATATTTGCACTGGTGGCGAACTTTGATGCCCAGTGGATGTAATATGTGTAATAGTCGTGATAGCCTAGCGTTAGTTGCTTGCTTATTTATTTCCTTGTTGTCTTGTTTATTTGTTTGCTTGTAGTCATTGCAGTTCTTTTTCTGTGGTTAGCTAGTGGCTGCAATAACCTATTTTTTAAAACTAGGCCACAATAACCATGGGCTAATATTTACTGTAGTGACACTGGGCCTCCTACTGGCCGTAGAAACAGTGGGCCTTCTACGGGCCGTAGAAACAATGGGCCTTCTACGGGCCGTAGAAACAATGGGCCTTCTGCGGGCCGTATTATCAATGGGCCTTATACGGGCCGTATAATTGATTGGCCAAACATGGGCCAAACAGACCGCATTATGGCCGTAAACGGGCTAGAGTTGGAATCGTCCGTTCATGGGCTGACCATAACGGGCCATCGTTAATAGGCCGTATTTGATGACGCTATGAAATCGGCCCAACGTATTAACGGACCACAAATGGGCCGACTGTAACCACGGGCTGAATTTGGCCCACAAGCAGAAAATGACAGTAACGGGCCGTAAGTAAACGAATGCTGGAAATGAGCCCAAGAATAAATGGGCTATGAGAAGGCCGAAAGATAACATGGGCTGGAAATGGCCCAACGGAATAACGGGCCGTTAATGGGTATAAAGTGACACACTGTTCATTACGGGCCAGTTTCACCACGGGCCGTTAATGGGTGTAAAGTGATACACTGTTTATTATGGGCTAGTTTCACCACGGGCCGTTAGTAGGCCAAGAATTACATAGGGCCTCATATGGGCCGAAAGACGTCATGAGCCATACATGAGCCAGAAGTGAAAATGGGCTGGAATCATATTGGATGGCCCAGATGATGCTACTGGGCCTAATTCGGATAGGGCGTAATGGGCCTTGGGTTAGCGGGCTATAAATGGGCTATATTCGAACAGGCCGTTAACAGGCTTTCCATGGGCCGGCTCGCCAGCTTTTGACCAAGTCAAACGGGTCGGCCTTTTCACAGGAATGGGCCTCTGTTGGGCCGTGCCACGTGTCGATGTATCATAGGCGCCTTCCGTCCAATGAGTGGTTGACATCTGTCCCAACGATGAGCCGACACGTGTTTCCTCCAGCCAATGATGATTTTACACGTGGAAAATCCCCATTGGTCGGGGCTGTTAACAGGTTATCGGATCCAAAACCCGACCCGATAGCTTAACGGCATTCCGTTACGGTGGATGCCACGTGTCGGTCACCCTTGACGAAAGCACTTCTATGACACGTGATTTATCGTCATGGAAGTGGACACTTCCATGATGATAATTTTGGTAATGTCATGGAACACTTCTACAACAGCACATGTATGACTATCTTGATTCTGTCATAAATTTGTCATGGATGTACATGGATGACAGAAAACACGACCTACTGTGACAAACATGTATCATCACGGAAGTGTTTTTTTTGTAGTGGCTACTGTCGGCATTCTGGGAATGGGGGTCCCAAGACTTGCCTTCCTGCGGCCCACGGCGTGGCTTTGCTAGTAGGCCCATATGACCCATCTTCATCAACAAGGCATTCAAGACCCTCGCAAGGTGGACGACACAAGACCTCCTCAGGAGCGGCCTCGCCAGGCAGGCTCGCGAGGAGCGGAAAGATCAAGGCAGGTCAAACCTCGCGAGGTTCTCATGTTGTGAGCCATGACGATCGAGGCCAGGCGGGCGCCAGGCGGGCACCAGCGCGCGCTGCGTCCTTGTTTCCTCTTTGGTGCTAAGGGGGCAAGGGCGGGCGCGGAGTACCGAGGCATCACGCAAAGGTTTCCATATTGGTGCAAGTATACCAAGACTAGCAGGACGGCAAGACGGAGGTAACCATGGAGCCCAAGGCGGCGTCACCACCAGAGCCTTTTGCACGCGAAGACTACTTTTGTCAGGATAAGCTGTACTAGCTGTCCCCTTTCAAACTCGCCGTTGTTGGCCCCCTTCCCGCTCAATATTTGGGGAGAGGACCAGGGCCTCTATAAATAGGACTAGCCACCACTGTAGCTAGGGGATCGACCTCATCTTAGATTGGAGCCACCACATCCTTGGCCACACACCCACCAAGCACAAGAACACCTCTCCTCGGGAGGATGTTCTTCCCCTTGTACTGTTCATAATCAGCCCAAGAGGCAATCCACCACCACACACTGGAGTAGGGTATTAGACCACAATGGTGGCCCGAACCAATATAAATCTTTTGTCCCTTGTGTTGTGAGTTCGCCGAGTTAGTCCGTAAGATCTTAGCAAACCCAGGACGTGGATCGGTAGGGGGAAATCTTCGTGCGCACCCCAGTGTTTGAACCATGAGGTTTTGCTGGAACCCGTGATCCTATAGTGTCAAGCCGGTGACGATGGTGATCATGACGGTGCTTTGGAGATGGAGATCAAAGGCACAAGATGATGATGGCCATATCATATCACTTATATTGATTGCATGTGATGTTTATCCTTTATGCATCTTATTTTGCTTAGTTCAGCGGTAGCATTATAAGATGATCTCTCACTAAATTTCAAGGTATAAGTGTTCTCCCTGAGTATGCACCGTTGCTACAGTTCATCGTGCCAAGACACCACGTGATGATCGGGTGTGATAAGCTCTATGTTCACATACAATGGGTGCAAGCCAGTTTTGCACACGCAAAATACTCTGGTTAAACTTGACAAGCCTAGCACATGCAGATATGGCCTCGAAACACTGAGACCGAAAGGTCAAGCATGAATCATATAGTAGATATGATCAACATAGTGATGTTCACCATTGAAAACTACTCCATCTCACGTGATGATTGGACATGGTTTAGTTGATATGGATCACGTGATCACTTAGATGATTAGAGAGATATCTATCTAAGTGGGAGTTCTTAAGTAATTTGATTAATTGAACTTTAATTTATCATGAACTTAGTACCTGATAGTATTTTGCATGTCTATGTTGTTGTAGATAGATGGCCCATGCTGTTGTTCCGTTGAATTTTGATGCGTTGCTAGAGAAAGCTAAGTTGAAAGATGATGGTAGCAACTACACGGACTGGGTCCATAACTTGAGGATTATCCTCATTGCTGCATAGAAGAATTACGTCCTGGAAGCACCGCTAGGTGACAAACCCACTGTAGGAGCAACGCCAAATGTTATGAACACCTGGCAGAGCAAAGCTGATGACTGCTCGATAGTTCAGTGTGCCATGCTTTACGACTTAGAACCGGGACTTCAACGACGTTTTGAACGTCATGGAGCATATGAGATGTTCCAGGGGTTGAAGTTAATACTTCAAGCAAATGCCTGGATTGAGAGATATGAAGTCTCCAATAAGTTCTACAGCTGCAAGATGGAGGAGAATAGTTTTGTCAGTGAACATATACTCAGAATGTCTGGGTACCACAACCACTCGACTCAACTAGGAGTTAATCTTCCTGATGATAGTGTCATTGACAGAGTTCTTCAATCAGTGCCACCAAGCTACAAGAGCTTCGTGATGAACTATAATATGCCAGGGATGGATAAGACGATTCCTGAGCTCTTCGCGATGCTAAAGGCTGCGGAGGTAGAAATCAAGAAGGAGCATCAAGTGTTGATGGTCAACAAGACCACCAGTTTCTAGAAAAAGGGTAAAGGGAAAGAAGGGGAACTTCAAGAAGAATAGCAAGCCAGTTGCTGCTCAAGTGAAGAAACCCAAGTCTGGACCTAAGCTTGAGACTAAGTGCTTCTACTGCAAAGGAACCGGTCACTGGAAGCGGAACTGCCCCAAGTATTTGGCGGAGAAGAAGGATGCCAAAGTGAAAGGTATATTTGATATACATGTTATTGATGTGTACCTTACTAATGCTCGCGGTAGTGCCTGGGTATTTGATACTGGTTCAGTTGCTAACATTTGCAACTTGAAACAGGGGCTATGGATTAAGCTAAGATTGGCTAAGAACGAGGTGACGATGTGCGTGGGAAATGGTTCCAAAGTCGATGTGATCGTCGTCGGCACACTACCTCTACATCTACCTTCAGGATTAGTTTTAGACCTGAATAATTGTTATTTGGTGCCAGCGTTGAGCATGAACATTATATCTGGATCTTGTTTGATGTGAGACGGTTATTCATTTAAATCAGATAATAATGGTTGTTCTATTTATATGAGTAATATCTTTTATGGTCATGCACCCTTGATGAGTGGTCTATTTTTACCAAATCTTGATAGTAGTGATACACATGTTCACAGTATTGAAGCCAAAAGATGCAGACTTGATAAGGCACCTTATTTGTGGCACTGCCGTTTAGGTCATATTGGTGTAAAGCACATGAAGAAACTCCATTCTGATGGACTTTTGGAATCTCTTGGTACTTGCGAACCATGCCTCATGGGCAAGATGACTAAAACTCCGTTCTCCGGAACAATGGAGCGAGCAACAGAGTTATTGGAAATCATACATACTGATGTATGTGGTCTAATGAACATTGAAGCTCGCGGTGGATATCGTTATTTTCTCACCTTCACAGATGATTTAAGCAGATATGGGTATATCTACTTAATGAAACATAAGTCTGAAACATTTGAAAAGTTCAAAGAATTTCAGAGTGAAGTGGAAAATATCATAACAAGAAAATCAAGTTTCTACAATCTGATCATGGAGGTGAATATTTGAGTTATGAGTTTGGACTTCATTCGAAACAATGCGGAATTGTTTCACAACTCACGCCACCTGGAACACCACAATGTAATGGTGTGTCCGAACGTCGTAATTATACTTTACTAGATATGGTGTGATCTATGATGTCTCTCACTGATTTACCGCTATCGTTTTGGGGTTATGCTTTAGAGACAACTTCATTCACGTTAAATAGGGCACCATCTAAATCCGTCGAGACGACACCTTATGAATTGTGGTTTGGCAAGAAACCCAAGTTGTCGTTTCTTAAAGTTTGGGGCTGCGATGCTTGTGTGAAAAAGCTTCAACCTGATAAGCTTGAACCCAAATTGAAAAAATGTGTCTTCATAGGATACCCAAAGGAGACTGTTGGGTACACCTTCTATCATAGATCCGAAGGCAAGATATTCGTTGCTAAGAATGGATCCTTTCTAGAGAAGGAGTTTCTCTCGAAAGAAGTGAGTGGGAGGAAAGTAGAACTTGACGAGGTAATTGTACCTTCTCCCTTATTGGAAAGTAGTTCATCACTAAAATCAGTTCTAGTGATTCCTATACCAGTAAGTAAGGAAGCTAATGATGATGATCATGAAACTTCTGATCAAGTTAGTACCGAACCTCGTAGGCCAACCAGAGTAAGTCCACACCAGAGTGGTATAGTAATCCTGTTCCAGAAGTCATGTTACTTGACCATGACGAACCTACGAACTATGAGGAAGCGATGATGAGCCCAGATTCCGCAAAATGGCTTGAGGCCATGAAATCTGAGATGGGGTCCATGTATGATAACAAAGTATGGACTTTGGTTGACTTGCCCAATGATCGGTAGGCCATAGAGAATAAATGGATCTTCAAGAAGAAGATTGACGCTGACGGTAATGTTACTGTCTACAAAGCTTGACTTGTTGCAAAAGGTTTTCGACAAGTTCAAGGAGTTGACTATGATGAGACCTTCTCGCTTGTAGTGATGCTTAAGTCCGTCCGAATCATGCTAGCAATTGCCGCATTTTATGATTATGAAATTTGGCAAATGGATGTCAAAACTGCTTTCCTTAATGGATACCTTAAAGAAGAGTTGTATATGATGCAACCAGAAGGTTTTGTCGATCCAAAAGGTGCTAACAAAGTGTGCAAGCTCCAGCGATCCATTTATGGACTGGTGCAAGCCTCTCAGAGTTGGAATATACGCTTTGATAGTGTGATCAAAGCATATGGTTTTATACAGACTTTTGGAGAAGCCTGTGTTTACAAGAAATTGAGTGGGAGCTCTGTAGCATTTCTGATTTTGTATGTAGATGACATATTGTTGATCGGAAATGATACTGAATTTCTGAATAGCATAAAAGGACACTTGAATAAGAATTTTTCAATGAAAGACCTCGGTGAAGTTGCTTATATATTGGGCATCAAGATCTATAGAGATAGATCAAGACGCTTGATTGGACTTTCACAAAGCACATACCTTGATAAAGTTTTGAAGAAGTTCAAAATGGATCATGCAAAGAAAGGGTTCTTTCCTATATTACAAGGTGTGAAGTTGAGTCAGACTCAATGCCCGACCACTGCAGAAGATAGAGAGAAAATGAAAGGTGTTCCCTATGCTTCAGCCATAGGCTCTATCATGTATGCAATGTTGTGTATCAGACCTCATGTGCGCATTGCTATAAGTTTACCAGGGAGGTACCAAATTAATCTAGGAGTGGATCACTGGACACCGGTCAAGAACATCCTGAAATACCTGAAAAGGACAAAGGATATGTTTCTCATTTATGGAGGTGACAAAGAGCTCGCCGTAAATGGTTACGTTGATGCAAGCTTTGACACTGATCCGGATGACTCTAAGTCATAGACCGGATATGTGTTTATATTGAACGGTGGAGCTGTCAGTTGGTGCAGTTCTAAGAAAAGCATCGTGGCGGGATCTACGTGTGAAGCGGAGTACATAGCTGCTTCGAAAGCAGCAAATGAAGGAGTCTGGATGAAGGAGTTCGTATCCGATCTAGGTGTCATACCTAGTGCATCAGGTCCAATTAAAATCTTTTGCGACAATACTGGTGCAATTGCCTTGGCAAAGCAATCCAGATTTCACAAAAGAACCAAGCGCATCAAGAGACGCTTCAATTCCATCCACAATCAAGTCAAGGAGGGAGACATAGAGATTTGCAAGATACATACGAATCTGAATGTTGCAGACCCATTGACTAAGCCTCTCTCACGAGCAAAACATGATCAGCACCAAGACTCCATGGGTGTTAGAATCGTTACAATGTAATCTAGATTATTGACTCTAGTGCAAGTGGGAGACTGAAGGAAATATGCCCTAGAGGCAATAATAAAGTTGTTATTTATATTTCCTTATATCATGATAAATGTTTATTATTCATGCTAGAATTGTATTATCCGGAAACTTAGTACATGTGTGAATACATAGACAAATAGAATGTCACTAGTTTGCCTCTACTTGACTAGCTCGTTGAATCAATGATGGTTATGTTTCCTAACCATAGACATGAGTTTTCATTTGATTAACGGGATCACATCATTAGAGAATGATATGATTAACTTGACCCATCTGTTAGCTTAAGCATGATAATCGTTTAGTTTCTTGCTATTACTTTCTCCATAACTATACATGTTCCTATGACTGTGAGATCATGCAACTCCCGACTACCGAAGGAACACTTTGTGTGCTACCAAGTGTCACAATGTAACTGGGTGATTATAAAGGTGCTCTACAGGTGTCTCCGATGGTGCTTGTTGAGTTGGCATGGATCAAGATTAGGATTTGTCACTCCGATTGTCGGAGAGGTATCTCTAGGCCCTCTCGGTAACGTACATCACTATAAGCCTTGCAAGCAATGTAGCTAATGAGTTAGTTACGAGATGTAGCATTACGGAACGAGTAAAGAGACTTGCCGGTAATGATATTGAACTAGGTGTTGAGATACCAACGATCGAATCTCGGGCAAGTAACATACCAATGACAAAGGGAACAACGTATATCGTTATGCAGTTTGACCCATAAAGATCTTCGTAGAATATGTAGGAACCAATATGAGCATCCTGGTTCCGCTATTGGTTATTGACCGGAGACATGTCTCGGTCATGTATACATAGTTCTCGAACCCGTAGGGTCCGCACGCTTAACATTCAGTGAAGATCGGTATTATGAGTTTATGTGTTTTGATGTACTGAAGGTAGTTCGGAGTTCTGGATTTATCATGGACATGACGAGGAGTCTCAAAATGGTCGATACATAAAGATCGATATATTGGAAGCCTATGTTTGGACATCGGAATGGTTCTGGGTGAAATCGGGAGTATACCGGAGCACCGGGAGGTTACCGGAACCCCCCGGGAGGTGTATGGGCCTTATTGGGCCTTAGTGCAAGAGAGGGAGAAGAAGCAAAGGAGGGCCCCCCAAGCCCAATCTGAATTGGGAGGGGGGCCGGCCCCCCTTTCCTTCCTTCTTCCTCCTCCTTCCTTCTCTCCTTCCACGCCAAGCTTGCCTTCCACGCTAAGGAGAATCCCATCCGGACACGGGTGCAGTCTTTGGTCTTCGTATCTTCATGACCCATCAGTCCGGCCCATGGCTAATCAGGACGGACGCCCGAGGACCCCTTAGTCCAGGACTCCCTCAGTAGCCCCTGAACCTGGCTTCAATGACGAGGAGTCCGGTGCGCAGATTTGTCTTCGGCATTGCAAGGCGGGTTCCCTTCTTCTGGATACTCCACAATGGTCTTCGAACCATCGAGTTCGGCGAGCAGCACATACTTCCACAGAGGGCATAATAATTTATGAATCCAATCCTTTGGCGACTTTTTACAATATGACATTATGTGAGTCCATTTATTATTTCGAACCATTGTTTCGCCCGCGGCCCCACGTTCCGAAACGTGGTTGTCATTGACACGTCTCACCCCAGCAGAGATCATGTCCCCTTATTAAGGGATTCTTTTATCGACACAGACATGGGTAACCCAACCGTCCTGAGGGTACAACTTCTTGGGAATAGGCAAAGTTTAAGGCCTGGGAGGAGGCGTCCGACATTCTCAGCCTTTATAAAGGAGCACAGACCCGCCTTTCCTCCCCACACTTGCTTCTCCCTCGACTCTTACTACCTCGAGTTCCAACACCCAGGTCTCACCCTCCGTAAGCCTAAGTCATGTCCGGATCCAGCCGTCAAGGCCGGTGGGTGGCTTCTTCTATCGCAGAGGAGGATGTCGCAAAGCTTCGGGCAGCCAGGTACCTGACCGCAGAAATCCTCCATCGGCTTCCCACGGAGGGGCAGGTTATCCCTACCCCCAGATCCTACGAGAGGGTCGTGTTTGTTTCCCACTTCCTCCGAGGATTGGGGTTCGCCCTCAATCCCTTCGTCTAGGGGCTCGTGTTGTATTACGAGTTAGATTTTCATGATCTCGCCCCGAACTCCGTCTTCCTCATCTCGGCGTTTATCGTCACGTGTGAAACCTTCCTCCGAACTCCTCCACACTTCGGCTTGTGGCTCAAGACCTTCAATGTGAAACTGCAAATGATAGAGGGGGAGCAGGCAGAGTGCGGTGGTGCCTCAGTGAGCAAGCTTACCAGCGCTATCTAGCGAACATGATCTTTCAAGGAATCTTCCGACTTATGGTAGCAGGAGTGGTTCTATATCACCGACCCGCGGTTCCAAGTGGGCAGCTGCGCCTGCATTTTGATCCATCCCCCCAATTCATCTTGCATCATGGATTAATAAGGGGTTGGACTGGGGATCCATTGACGAGGTGCGGACTCTGCAAAGTCGCATCCGAAGCCTCATTGAGAAGGATATCAATATTGTCAATGTTATTCAGGTAATGCTAGTCCGCCGGACCCTGCCGTGCCAATGACGGCCTCTCCGGCTGTGGGAGTTTAACCCAGAAGGGCCATGAACTCTTCAGCACTTCTTCGGCACTATGCACAAAGGAATGTGGAAACTATTCTTCGGAAGACGAAAACAATGGTCGGACACCACCGAAGATACTGGCTTAGACTGTAACCATCCGGACACCCCGGTAAGTACTCGTCTGCCGAACACCTCATAATCAGATATCCAGTGGTAAGACACTGAGAAAACCATCCTTTTCTAGGGCTGGATAAAGAAAGTGGAACGGATTAGGTGTCCGACCCCTCTTCCCGAAGACTCAACAGACCCCGTGTTAACAAGGATGCTGGCATCGGCACCGTACCAGGCGCCAGCAGGGGAGGGCAAGGTGGAGAGTGAGAAGACCCAGGATGACCTTTGTTCTGGAGGTAAGTTAGATACCGAGTCCGGAGGAATCGACATTTCTTTGCCTGCAGACAAAGGCGAAAGAGAAGCCAGTATCCCTTCTCCATTCAGGAGGAAAAGGGTCGCCACCGAAGGTTGGGAGGGGCGGTCTCCTAAGAGGGGCAAGATGCCACCATCGAGCGGCTCGGGTTTGGAAGGCGACGCTGTTGAACAGCTCCATCATGAGGACAAGCCCTCAACCAACCGTAAGTGAATCTGGGGTGCTTTGATAGCAGCCCGCTCCTTTCCTGTTATCGAAGAGATACGTAAGGTGCCTGTGTATTTTTACAGTTTGGCACAGAGTTTTTCTGGGCAATCCTCTTCTTCGGGAGATCTCCTCCCAGAGATGATGGAAAGCGAGATACCTCCCCCGACCTCCTCGCCCAATAAGGCGGACAACTCCGAAGTGTCATCTCAGAGGGGTTTTCTTGATTAACAAGCTATGCATGGGATGAAAGAGGCAGTACCCGAAGGTGTACCTTCGATCGTCCAGGATTCGGGGGCCAATAATGAAGGCCCCGGACTGTCCAGTTTGCAGCCAACGACGATTCTGGAGACGGGTGAACGGGTTCCTTCAAAGGATGGTCGTTCTCCTAGAGCGGCTTCCGGAAACCCGGCGGCGCCGGATATATTGCGGCATATGCTGCAAAAAGCATCTATCTTGGGGGAACAACGTACCTTGATGGGTATAGTGGTTGAGAAGATTCTGTCCGCGAAGAGTGGATTGAATGAAGCCTTCATGAGCCTGCTAAAAAGCTTCGAGGTTTGTGATGTAATATTTTCAACAATATTTTATTTGTAAAGATGCACATGTGTATAGGTAATAGCCCCTGAGACTCGGGTTGGCTTCCCATGGGAGGCAAACGGAGGATCAAGAAGAAATATTCAAGGACTAATCTGAGTACCTTGAACGCAGGCTGCTTCTCCCCTGGCTACTTCCCAGACTACGGATATTGCCAAGCTGCAGCGGAAGCTTGATGTGGCAGGGGATGATATTGCATTAATCAATATGCGCCTTGACGAGTCACAATGTATGTATTTGGGTAGGCCCTTCACATATATGTCTATGACATAAGCATGATGCTGAAAGTTATATGCTGGAATATGCATGGCTGCAGATGGTGTTGCGGATGTTGAAATTCTTCGGGCGGAGCAGGCCCGGTTTAGCAATGCGGCTGCCGAAAAGGCATCGGCTGATAAAAGCCGAACAAGCTGCTCGGTGCCAAGATGAGGAGAAGATATCCATGATGGCGCTCGAACTAAAAAATGCTGCTAGCCGCCGTGGCCTTCTGGAGAAGGAGAATGAAGCCAAAATGGCTGAATTTGACAAGGCCTTACGAGAGGCGAGAGAAGCGCGGTCTGAATCCAGAGCAGCCTGTGAGGAGATCCAGCAAGCTGGGGAGATTGTGGCCGGTAGGCCCTTTTTGCTACAGACTAAGTTCGGCGATCCGAACTATGCTTAGCTTAATCAAGTGTGGAGTTCTCCAAATGAGTTTTTAGACTTGCCGAAGAGTTCTTCCAATGCGGCACAGTTTTACCAGGCGCGAGAGGGGTATGCAACGGAGAAGCTTTTCTGGTCACAATTTGGCGCGTCGAAGTGCCCGCTGTTGCTGAATGAACAGATGTATCAATGGGCCGAGCTTCATAGGATATCTGGCGCTGCCATGAAGAACGTCATAATCCGGTTGTGGCCAATTGAGCCTGTTCCGAATAGCTACTTTGGCTTGGTGCAGCGGCTTGTTGATGCGGTGCCACGTATCGACGCTGTGAAGCGGTCGGTGTGCATTGAGGTTGCACGGATGTCCTTTGCCCGAGTCAAGACATTCTGGGGGAAGATGAAGGCCATTGATGTTGTGGCGAAGAGTCCACCCAAGGGCAAGGATCGTTACGAACCGGAGCATTATTTTGAAGATGTCCTAGAGGCCGCCCACTTGATAGAGGGTCAATGCTCAAAAGACATAGTGTTTGAGTGAGGTGTATGAGAATTGTAAAAGATAATTTTATAGTTAATCTATTTGTATGTTTTGCTCGAAAGCTTGTGTTCCTCCTGTGCGGCCATTTTAATATATTCTGAAAGTTTTCCAGACGTCGGCTTCAGCCCCCTCGTAGGAAGTACGGGGGTGTTCGGAAAAGCATTTAATCACTCTTGATCCAACGTCTTGGTCCATGAAGGAGATCAAAATGCGGCGAACCAGGCAATCAGACTATAGGGCGTTAATACTTTCACTTAGCCATAGGAGTTTTATAGGGGGGCTACGATATAGCCCCTGGTATGTATACGGCTTATTCCAATATGGTGTGTTACATATATGACTTGAAAAAGGCCCTTCGTGTGATACGGAGGGAATCGCGATAGATTCTGATAAGTCATCGAGTGGTTGACCAGCTCGTGCAGCATCATGACAGTCGATTTTCGGCTTTCTCTACTGAGGTGCTTGACCAGATGAACTAGAAGCACAATCGCAGTAGTTCTCCCTTTACTACCCTAGCCGATAGAGCGGAACGTAGGGTAGCAAACACAAGAGCCGGGCAACCCAGCCATTGACCCAAGACATGATTTGGAGCTGATGCATATAAGGCCAAACTCGCGACGCCGAAGTACGTTGTAGAAGCTGTTCGGACTTTGTTGGCAACTCATTTGTTCCCGTACCGAGCCCCTGGCAGGTTAAGCCGGGGTATTTCTGTGAAACAACCATAGGAGGCGTATTCATTTGCGAAAAGACGCAGATGATTAATTCGGATAATGTTTACTAGGACCCGAGTGATATGCCAATGATTACTTGATATATATATATAAAGGCCACAACCCTGGCTATTTGATATGCCCGGGGTCGAAGGCGGAGGAAAAAGGCATGTTACAGGCTCGAAAAAGAGTGTGGTCTACAAAAAGTTATTTTGGACCTCCTGTCGCACGTCTGCGCCGCCTGTCCGCGGTGAGGAGAATCCTTGATGGAAGTAGCCCCGTAGGTGAGTGTACGGATCCGAACTCCGATGGAGTCGGTTTTAGATGTTTGTCCTTTGCGCCACCTGTTTTCAAGAGATAATGAAGAAAGAAAAAGGAAAGTAGATAAAAATGTTACGGGAGTGCTTGCAGATGTTTCTGTATTGTGCTTCCGCCCATGCCCATGGTATCTTAAGTGCGTAGTGATGTATGCACGGTACAAATTTGGCGGGTATATGAGGTGGGCAGCGGAAGCCTAACTACTGTTTATGCTCCGGGATTGATCGATCCTTGGGGGGAAATTGCTTCTGCCCCTCGGTATTTGGCTGGTGAACCACTCCGTCAGCCCTATTGCCTGGCAGCCCCCTTCCCTTGTGTTCGGTGTTGAGCTTGTCGTCCTACTTGAAGACCCAACAACTTCTGTTGGTATGATTAGCTGGTTTATCGGGGTGGTCATGAATCTAGCAGGGCCGGTCCAGTATCCTGTCTAGGTTGGATGGTCCGTCTCTGTTTGCCTTGAATGGCTTTTTCCATTGACTGGGCTTGGGATTGCTGAATCCGGCGTTGACCGTTGTGTCGCATGATCTTTCATTATCATTGCGACTATTGTGTTTGCTTCATCGTGGCTTGCCATTGCCTTCTCGGATTTCGGAAGTGCCCGAGTCACTGGCGCTGTTGCTTCTACGAGCGAGCCAGCTGTCTTCTCCAGCGCAAAAGCGGGTCATTAGAGCGGTAAGGGCTGTCATGGATCTAGGTACTTCTTAACCGAGGTGGCGTGCAAGCCATTCATCCCGGACACTGTGTTTGAAGGCCGCAAGGGCTTCCGTGTTCGGGCAGTCGGCGATTTGGTTCTTTTTAACTAAGAACTTGGTCCAGAGTTTCCTGGCTGACTCTCTGGGCTGTTGGACAATGTGACTTAAGTCATCGGCATCCGGTGGCCGGACATATGTTCCTTGGAAGTTGTCGTGAAAGGCATCTTCCAACTCTTCCCGGCTGCCTATAGAATTTTCCGGCAGACTGTTTAACCAGTACCGAGCTGGTCCTTTGAGCTTTAGTGAAAGGTATTTGATGGCATGAAGGTCATCTCCCAGGGCCATGTGGATATGGAGGAGGAAGTCCTCGATCCATACCGCGGGATCCGTTTTTCCGTCGTATGATTCAATATTCGTGGGTTTGAACCCGTCTGAGAATTCATGCTCCATTACTTCATTTGTGAAGCAAAGAGGGTGTGCCATGCCTCCATGTTGGGCCACACTGCGACATACCTCAGATGGAGTCCATTTGCGGTTTTCAGCCCGGGCGTGGCTAGGTTTGTCACGTCCGAATAGGTAGCCGTCGTCGCGTGTCGAGTCGTGTCCTCGCGATCCGTAGATCGATCTTGCGTGTCTTGCTCTACTATCCAGGTCCTGTTGGAGGTTGTATGTGCAACCCCGAGCAGTTTTATTCTTTCCTTTACGACGAGGTGGGGCGGTCTGGTGTTCGGCTTGAGTTGCCGCTTTATCTGAACCGAGTCGTGGTCGACCTGCCACATTGTGCGATGATGGTACGGGCTCCAGCGCCTTGTCATCGCATTGAGGTAGCAATCCACGCTTCGGGTAGCTTTTGGCTGGGCTACTAAGGCCGTATTCTTCGGCGGCCAGGACTTCGGTCCATCTATCATTGAGCAGATCTTGGTCCGCTTGAAGCTGCAACTGCTTCTTTCTCAGGCTCCTTGTAGTGGCTATTAGCCGGCATTTCAAGCGCTCCCGCTTGAGAGGTTCCTTAGGCAAGATGAAATCCTCTTTGCCGAGGCTCTCCTCTTCCTAAGAGAGCGGGAGATAATTACTGTCCTCCGAGTCTCCGTGTATGGCCTGTTCATCAAGGATAACTTGCCCATTATCCCATCCCCCCTGTTCGGCGGTTACCTTGACGGGGTCTTCATTATTTTCGGCATCGTCCGAAGTATTATTTTTTCCGGTGCCCATATTGCCGTCTTTGGAACGTTGTGACTTAGAGCGGCGTCGAGGAAGCTGGCGCTTGGGCTGTCTCTCAGGAGGTTTATCCTCAACTGGTTCATCTTTGTCATCTTTGTTACTTTTTTCAGGCATGTCTACCGTGTATACAACGTAGGAAGAAGTGGTCGTCCGTTGTCCCATGACTGGCGGGCATTGGCCTTGCTCTGTGTCGGCATCGTCGTCCGTACTAGCGATGTCTTCGGAGCCGTAGTCAAGCATGTCGGTTAAATCCTCGACAGTGGCTATGAAGTGGGTGGTGGGTGGAAGCTAAATTACCCTTCATCAACTTCTAGTTCGAACTGTACATAGTTCGGCTATGAGTCCCCCGCCAAGGACAAGCTCTTTAAAGAGTTCAGCACATCGCCCAAGGGCGAGTGCTGGAAGATGTCTGTGGCGCTGAACTCGAAGATCGATAAACGATCAAGTTCGGTATCCGCAGACTCGCACGATTTAGAACTTATACTCAGAGAAGAGTTCATAGTTTCGGTGACACGAGTATTGCGTGAGACTAAGTCCATGTGCGGATCCAACACCGGGGAATCTATGGCCTCTGTGGTGGGGTTGAACCTCCAATCCTTGGATGCCGCAGTGTGCTCTGGATCTAACGTCGGAGTGGTCACAGGAGCTATCTCCTGGATGCGGTCTGACGATGGATTTAGGTCATGTTCGTCAAGGTCATCAGGAGCGGTCGCCACGGTCTTGAATCCGGCGAAGATCAAATCTCCACGGATGCCCGCAACATAGTTCAAACTCCCAAATCTGACCTGATGGCCAGGGGCGTAGCTATCAATCTGCTCCAGGCGGCCAAACGAGTTGGCCCGCAGTGTGAAGCCGCCGAACACGAAGATCTGTCTGGGGAGGAAGGTTTCTCCCTGGCCAGTGTCATTGTTGCCGATTGAATGGGCCATCGAACCTTTTGTCGACGGCACAGTGGAACTCTCAATGAAAGCACCAATGTCGGTGTCAAAACCGGCGGATCTCGGGTAGGGGGTCCCGAATTGTGCGTCTAAGGTCGATGGTAATAGGAGATAGGGGACACGATGTTTACCCAAGTTCGGGCCCTCTCTATGGAGGTAATACCCTACTTCGTGCTTGATTGATCTTCATGGATATGAGTATTACAAGAGTTGATCTACCACAAGATTGTAATGGCTAAACCCTAGAAGTCTAGCCTGTATGACTATGGTAATGAGTATATCTCTTTCTGGACTAAGTCCTCCGGTTTATATAGACACCGGGAGGATCTAGGGTTACACAAGGTCGGTTACAAAGAAAAGGAATCTACATATTCGATCGCCAAGCTTGCCTTCCACGCCAAGGAGAATCCCATCTGGACATGGGTGTAGTCTTCGGTCTTCGTATCTTCACGACCCATCAGTCCGGCTCATGGCTAATCAGGCCGGACACCCGAGGACCCCTTAGTCCAGGACTCCCTCATGTAGTTTATCTTTTCTTCCTATATATAAAAAAGTATGCTACTTGGTGTCGGCTTAGTCAGCAAATGATTGTCCCAACCTTGACTATTGGATTGACATTCAACGTCTGGTGTGTTTCTTCAGTCTCTTCTTCCTCCAGCCGCCAAAGCCAAACTAGTGCCAGCGGGACCGCCTACTCTCACCTCCCACGACTGGTTGTGCTGCCGCGCACGCATCGTGGCCACCTCGCACCCTAAAACTTTGCGCATCTTCCCCGGCTCCTGTCGTTCCCTGCTACGTCTTGAGCACTGTTTTGGTTTTCCCTTGAAGAGGAAAGGGTGATGGAGCAAAGTAGCGTAAGTATTTCCCTCAGTTTTTGAGAACGAAGGTATCAATCCAGTAGGAGGCCACGCTCAAGTCCCTTGCACCTACACAAACAAATAAGAACCTCGCAACCAACGCAATAAAGGGGTTGTCAATCCCTTCTCAGTCACTTACGAGAGTGAGATCTGATAGATATGATAAGATAATATTTTTGGTATTTTTATAATAAAGATAAAAAGTAAAGATTGCAAAATAAAAGGTAATAGAAATAGCTTGTTGATGGAAGATTAATATGTTGGAAGATAGACCCAGGGGCCATAGGTTTCACTAGTGGCTTCTCTCAAGATAGAATAAGTATTGCGGTGGGTGAACAAATTACTGTCGAGCAATTGATAGAAAAGCGAATAATTATGAGAATATCTAGGCATGATCATGTATATAGGCATCATGTCCGTGACAAGTAGACCGACTCCTGCTTGCATCTACTACTATTAGTCCACACATCGACCGCTATCCAGCATGCATCTAGAGTATTAAGTTCATAAGAACGGAGTAACGCTTTAAGCAAGATGACATGATGTAGAGGGATAAACTCATGCAATATGATATAAACCCCATTTTTTTATCCTCGATGGCAACAATACAATACATGTCGTTTCCCCTACTGTCACTGGGATCAAGCACCGCAAGATTGAACCCAAAGCTAAGCACTTCTCCCATTGCAAGAAAGATCAATCTAGTAGGCCAAACAAATTGACAATTCAAAGAGACTTGCAAAGATAAAACCAATCATACATAAAAGAATTAAGAGAATATTCAAATATTGTTCATAGATAATCTTGATCGTAAACCCACAATTCATCGGATCTCGACAACACACCACAAAAGAACATTACATCAAGTAGATCTCCAGGAGAATCGAGGAGAACTTGGTATTGAGATCCAAAGAGAGAGAAGAAGCCATCTAGCTAATAACTATGGACCCGAAGGTCTGAGGTAAACTACTCACACATCATCGGAGAGGCTATGGTGTTGATGTAAAAGCCCTCCGTGATCAATGCCCCCTCCGACAGAGCGCCGGAAAAGGCCCCAAGATGGGATCTCATGGGTACATAAGGTTGCGGCGGTTGAATTAGGTTTTCGTGGTGCTCTTCGATGGTTTGGGGGTACGTAGGTATATATAGGAGGAAGAAGTAGGTCGGTGGAGCCACGAGGGGCCCACAAGGGTGGAGGGCGCGCCCGAGGGGTAGGCGTGCCCCCTGCCTCGTGGCCTCCTCATTGATTGCTTGACATCCACTCCATGTCCTCTGGATCACGCTTTATCCAAAAATCACGTTCCCAAAGGTTTCATTCTGTTTGGACTCCATTTGATATTCTTTTCTGCAAACACTGAAATAGGCAAAAAACAACAATTTGGGCTGGGCCTCCGGTTAAGAGGTTAGTCCAAAAAATAATATAAAAGTGTATAAATAAGCCCATTAAACATCCAAAACAGAATATATAATAGCATGGAACAATCAAAAATTATAGATACGTTGGAGACGTATCAAGCATCCCCAAGCTTAATTCCTGCTCGTCCTGGTGTAGGTAAATGATAAAAATAGAATTTTTCGTGGAATGCTTTCTAGCATATTATTCAATGTAAATATCTTTATTGTGGCATGAATGTTTTGATCTGAAAGATTCAAGATAAAAGTTTAATATTGACATGAAGTAGTAATACTTCAAGCATACTAACTAAGCAATTATGTCTTCTCAAAATAACATGGCCAAAGAAAGTTATCCCTACAAAATCATATTGTCTGGCTATGCTCTATCTTCACCAGACAAAATATTTAAATCATGCACAACCCCGATGACAAGCCAAGCAATTGTTTCATACTTTTGATGTTCTCAAAATTTTTCAATCTTCACGATATATATGAGCGTGAGCCATGGATATAGCACTATGGTGGAATAGAATGGTGGCTGTGGAGAAGACAAAAAGGGAGAAGATAGTCTCACATCAACTAGGTGTATCAACAGGCTATGGAGATGCCCATTAATAGATATCAATGTGAGTGAGTAGGGATTGCCATGCAACGGATGCACTAGAGCTATGAGTATATGAAAGCTCAACAAAAGGAACTAAGTGGGTGTGCATCCAACTCACTTGCTCACGAAGACCTAGGGCATTTTGAGGAAGCCCATCATTGGAATATACAAGCCAAGTTCTATAATGTAAAATGCCCACTAGTATATGAAAGCGACAACATAGGAGACTCTCTATAATGAAGATCTTGGTGCTACTTTGAAGCACAAGTGTGGTAAAAGGATAGTAACATTGCCCTTCTCTCTTTTTCTCTCATTTTTTTGTTGGGCATTCTCTTTTTTTCCTTTGGCCTTTTTTAGTCCGGAGTCTCATCCCGACTTGTGGGGAAATCATAGCCTCCATCATCCCTTCCTCACATGGGACAATGCTCTAATAATTATGATCATCACACTTTTATTTTCTTATAACTCAAGAATTACAACTCAATACTTAGAACAAAATATGACTCTATGTGAATGCCTCCGGCGGTGTACCGGGATATGCAATCATTCATGGGTGACATGTATGAAAGAATTATGAACGGTGGATTTGTCACAAATACGATGTCAACTACATGATCATGCAAAGCAATATGACAATGATGAAGCGTGTCATAATAACGGAACGGTGGAAAGTTGCATGGCAATATATCTCGGAATGGCTATGGAAATGCCATAATAGGTAGGTATGGTGGCTGTTTTGAGGAAGGTATTTGGTGGGTTTAAGGTACCGGTGAAAGTTGCGCGGTACTAGAGAGGCTAGCAATGGTGGAAGGGTGAGATTGCGTATAATCCATGGACTCAACATTAGTCATAAAGAACTCACATACTTATTGCAAAAATTTATTAGTTATCGAAACAAAGTACTACGTGCATGCTCCTAGGGGGATAGATTGGTAGGAAAAGACCATCGCTCGTCCCCGACCGCCACTCGTAAGGAAGACAATCAATAAATAAATCATGCTCTGACTTCATCACATAACGGTTCACCATACGTGCATGCTACGAGAATCACAAACTTTAACACAAATATTTGTCAAATCCACAACTACTCAACTAGCATGAGTCTAATATCACCATCTTCATCTCTCATTACAATTATCAAGTATCAAACTTCTCATATTATCCAATGCACTTTTTGTATGATAGTTTTTATTATACCGATCTTGGATGCCTATTATATTAGGACTAAATTCACAATTAAAGCAAATTATCATGATGTTCTAAAGGACTCTCAAAATAATATAAGTGAAGCATGAGAGATCAATTATTTATATAAAATAGAACCACCACCGTGCTCTAAAAAGGTATAAGTGAAGCACTAGAGCAAAAAATATCTAGCTCAATAAATATAAGTGAAGCACCTAGAGTATTCTAACAAATTCCTATTTATGTTTATCTCTCTCAAAAGGTGTGTACAGAAAGTATGATTGTGGTAAACTAAAAAGCAAAGACTCAAATCATACAAGACGCTCCAAGAAAAACACATATCATGTGGTGAATAAAAGTATAGCTCCAAGTAAAGTTACCAATAGACGAAGATGAAAGAGGGGATGCCTTCCGGGGCATCCCCAAGCTTAGGCTTTTGGTTGTCCTTCGATTTTACCTTGGGGGTGCCTTGGGCATACCCAAGCTTAGTCTCTTGCCAATCCTTGTTCCATAATCCATCAAATCTTTACCCAAAACTTGAAAACTTCACAACACAAAACTTAAAAGAAAATCTAGTGAGTCCCGTTAGCGAAAGAAAACAAAACACCACTTCAAGATACTGTAATGAACTAATTATTTATTTATATTGGTGTTAAACCTACTGTATTCCAACTTTTTTATGGTTTATAAACTCTTTTACTAGCCATAGATTCATCAAAATAAGCAAACAACACACGAAAAACAGAATCTGTCAAAAACAGAACAGTCTGTAGTAATCTGTAGGTTTCGACCACTTCTGGAACCCCACAAATTCTAAAATAAATTGCTGGAAGTGAAAAATTTATCTATTAATCATCTTCAAAAATAATTAACTAAATATCACTCTCTAGTAAAAAATGGCAGCAAATCTCGTGAGCGCTAAAGTTTCTGTTTTTACAGCAAGATTGCAAAGACTTTCCCCAAGTCTTCCCAAAGGTTCTACTTGGCACAAACACTAATTAAAAGCATAAAACCACATCTAAAAAGAGTCTAGATGAATTATTTATTACTAAACATAAATAAAAAGCAAGAAAAAAAATAAAATTGGGTTGCCTCCCAACAAGCGCTATCGTTTAATGCCCCTAGCTAGGCATAAAAGCAAGGATAGATCTAGGTATTTCCATCTTTGGTATGCAATCCATAAGTGGTCTCATAATAGATTCATAAGGTAATTTAATTTAATTTCTAGGAAAGTGTTCCATGCCCTTCCTTAACGGAAATTGGAATCTAATATTCCCTTCCTTCATATCAATGATTGCACCAATCGTTCTGAGGAAAGGTCTACCAAGAATAATAGGACATGAAGGATTGCAATCTATATCAAGAACAATGAAATCTAAGGGCACATAATTCCTATTTGGAAAAATAATAACATCATTAATTCTTCCCATAGGTTTCTTAATGGTGGAATCCGCAAGGTGCAAGTTTAAAGAACAATCATCAAATTCACAGAAACCTAGCAAATCACACAAAGTTTTAGGAATCGTGGAAACACTAGCGCCCAAATCACACAAAGCAAAGCATTCATGGTCTTTAATTTTAATTTTAATAGTAGGTTCCCACTCATCATAAAGTTTTCTAGGGATAGAAACTTCCAATTCAAGTTTTTCTTCATAAGATTGCATTAAAGCATCAACTATATGTTTAGTAACAACTTTATTTTGACTATAACCATGAGGAGAATTTAGCATGGATTGAAACAAAGAAATACAATTATAAAAGAGAAATTATCATAATTAAATTCCTTGAAATCTAAGATAGTGGGTTCATTGCTACCTAAAATTTTGACCTCTTCAATCCCACTTTTAACAATTTTAGCATCAAGGTCTAAAAACTCCGAATTTTTGGGACGCCTTCTAACTAAAGTTGACTCATCTCCAGTCCCATCATTATCAAGATTCATATTGCAAAACAAAGATTTAATAGGAGACACATCAATAAGATTTAGATCTTCATGTTTATTATCATGAAAACTAGAAGAACACGCTTTCACAAAGCAATCTTTCTTAGCACGCATCCTAGCGGTTCTTTCTTTGCACTCATCAATGGAAATTCTCATGGATTTGAGAGACACATTGATATCATGCTTAGGTGGGATAGATCTAAGTTTCAAAGAATCAACATCAAGAGAAATTCTATCCACATTCCTAGCCAACTCATCAATCTTAGACAATTTTTCTTCAGTCAAAGCATTGAAACTCTTTTGTGAACTAATAAATTCTTTAATATTAGATTCAAAATCAGAGGGTATATTATTATAATTTCCATAAAAGTTGTTGTAGGAATTACCATAATTATTAGAGGAATTGCTAGGAAACGGCCTAGGATTAAAATTACCTCTATATGCGTTATTACCAAAATTGTTCCTACCAACAAAATTCACATCCATACATTCGTTATTATTCTCAATCAAAGTAGACAAAGACATATCATTAGGATCAGAAGAAACACTCTTATTTGCAAACAATTTCATAAGTTCATCCATCTTTCCACTCAAAACATTAATTTCTTCTATTGCATGCACTTTTTTACCAGTAGATCTTTCAGTGTGCCATTGAGAATAATTAACAATGATATTATCTAGGAGTTTAGTAGCTTCTACTAAAGTGATTTCCATAAAAGTGCCCCCGCGACCGAATCTAAAAGGTTTCTAGAAGCAAAATTCAATCCGGTATAATTTTTTTTGTATAATCATCCACAAATTCAAACCATGAGTAGGGACATTATGTATCATTAATTTCATCCTCTCACAAGATTGTGCAACATGTTCATGATCAAGTTGCTTAAAATTCATAATATAGTTTCTAAGAGAGATGATCTCAGCGGGAGGAAAATACTTAGAGATAAAAGCATCTTTGCACTTATTCCAGGAATCAATACTATTTTTAGGCAAAGAAGAAAACCAAGTTTTAGCACGATCTCTAAGAGAAAACGGAAATAGCTTTAATTTAACAATGTCATTATCCACATCTTTCTTCTTTTGCATATCACACAAATCAACAAAGCTATTTAGATGGGTAGTGGCATCTTCACTAGGAAGGTCGGCAAATTAATCTTTCATGACAAGATTCAACAAAGCAGCATTAATTTCACAAGATTCAACATCGGTAAGGGGAGCAATCGGAGTGCTAAGAAAATCATTGTTGTTGGTATTGGCAAAGTCACACAATTTAGTATTGTCTTGAGCCATCGTGACAAGCAAGCAATCCAACACACGAGCAAACAAGAACCAAGCGAAAAAGAGGCGGGCGGAAAAGAGGGCGAATAAAATGGCAAGGGTGTAGTGGGGGAGAGGAAAACGAGAGGCAAATGGCAAATAATGTAATGCGAGGGATAAGAGTTTGTGATGGGTACTTGGTATGCTTGACTTGTGCGTAGACTCCCCGGCAGCGGTGCCAGAAATTGGCAAGTTGACGGGAGATCGAATCTTGACTTGACTTGGTGTAAGCCTCCCCGACAATGATGCCAGAAATCCTTCTGGCTACCTCTTGAGCACTGTGTTGGTTTTCCCTTGAAGAGGAAAAGGTGATGCAGCAAAGTAGCGTAAGTATTTCCCTTAGTTTTTGAGAACGAAGGTATCAATCCAGTAGGAGGCAACACTCAAGTCCCTTGCACCTACACAAAAAAATAAGAACCTCGCAACCAACGCGATAAAGGGGTTGTCAATCCCTTCTTGGTCACTTACGAGAGTGAGATCTGATAGATATGATAAGATAATATTTTTGGTATTTTTATAATAAAGATAAAAAGTAAAGATTGCAAAATAAAAGGTAATAAAAATAGCTTGTTGATGGAAGAATAATATGATGGAAGATAGACACGGGGGCCATAGGTTTCACTAGTGGCTTCTCTCAACATAGCATAGGTATTACGGTGGGTGAACAAATTACTGTCGAGCAATTGATAGAAAAGCAAATAATTATGAGAATATCTAGGCATGATCATGTATATAGGCATCACGTCTGTGACAAGTAGATCGACTCCTGCCTGCATCTACTACTATTACTCCACACATCAACCGCTATCCAGTATGCATCTAGAGTATTAAGTTCATAAGAACAGAGTAACGCTTTAAGCAAGATGACATGATGTAGAGGGATAAACTCATGCAATATGGTATAAACCCCATCTTTTTATCCTTGATGGCAACAATGCAATACGTGTTGTTTCCCCTACTGTCACTTGGATCGAGCACCGCAAGATTGAACCCAAAGCTAAGCACTTCTCCCATTGCAAGAAAGATCAATCTAGTAGGCCAAACCAAACTGATAGTTCGAAGAGACTTGTAAAGATAACCAATCATACATAAAAGAATTTAGAGAACATTCAAATATTGTTCATAGATAATCTTGATCATAAACCCACAATTCATCGGATCTCGACAAACACACCGCAAAAGAAGATTACATCGAATAGATCTCCAAGAGAATTGAGGAGAACTTGGTATTGAGATCCAAAGAGAGAGAAGAAGCCATCTAGCTAATAACTATGGACCCGAAGGTCTGAGGTAAACTACTCACACATCATCAGAGAGGCTATGGTGTTGATGTAGAAGCCCTCCGTGATCAATGCCCCCTCCGGCGGAGCGCCGAAAAAGGCCCCAAGATGGGATCTGATACGTCTCCGTCGTATCTATAATTTTTGATTGTTCCATGCCAATATTCTACAACTTTCATATACTTTTGGCAACTTTTTATACTATTTTTGGGACTAACATATTGATCCAGTGTCCAGTGCCAGTTCCTGTTTGTTGTATGTTTTTTGTTTCACAGAAAATCCATATCAAACGGAGTCCAAACGGGATAAAAACGGATAGAGATTTTTTTGGAATATATGTGATTTTTGGGAAGTGAAATCAACGCG
>NC_057797.1:114139637-114148959 GCF_018294505.1 Triticum aestivum | reverse complement strand
CCCTGACCCTCGTGGCCACCCCGTAAGGCGGTTGATGCCCTTCTTTCGCCACAAGAAAGCTAATATTAGGATAGAGATCGTGTTCAAATTTCAGCCCAATCGGAGTTACGGATCTCCGAGAATATAAAAAATGGTGAAAGGGTAGAATCTGAGAACGCAGAAACAAAGAGAGACAGAGAGACAGATCCAATCTCGGAGGGGCTCTCACCCCTCCCACGCCATGGAGACCATGGACCAGAGGGGAAACCCTTCTCCCATCTAGGGAGAAGGTCAAGGAAGAATAAGAAGGAGGGGGGCCCTCTCCCCCTCGCTTCCGGTGGTGCCGGAACGCCGCCGGGGGCCATCATCATCACCGTGATCTACACCAACACCTCCGCCATCTTCACCAACATCTCCATCACCTCCCCCCTCTATCTACAGCGGTCCACTCTCCCACAACCCAATGTACCCTCTACTTGAACATGGTGCTTTATGCTTCATATTATTATCCAATGATGTGTTGCCATCCTACGATGTGTGAGTAGATTTCCGTTGTCCTATCGCTGGTTGATGAATTGCTATGATTGATTTAATTTGCTTGTGGTCATGTTGCTGTCCTTTGGTTCCCATCATATGAGAGCGCGCGTGGATCACACCATAGGGTTAGTTGTATGTTGATAGGAATATGTATTGGAGGGCAAGAGTGACAGAAGCTTCAACCTAGCATAGAAATTGGTGCATACGGGATTGAAGGGGGACCAATATATCTTAATGCTATGGTTGGGTTTTACCTTAATGAACGTTAGTAGTTGCGGATGCTTGCTAATAGTCCCAATCATAAGTGCATAGAATTCCAAGTCAGGGATGACATGCTAGCAGTGGCCTCTCCCACATAATACTTGCTATCGGTCTAGTAAAGTAGTCAATTGCTTAGGGACAATTTTGCAACTCCTACCACCACTTTTCCACACTCGCTATATTTACTTTATTGTTTCTTAATCTAAACAGCCCCTACTTTTTATTTACGTCATCTTTATTATCTTGCAAACCTATCCAACAACACCTACAAAGTACTTCTAGTTTCATACTTGTTCAAGGTAAAGCGAATGTCAAGCACGTGTAGAGTTGTATCGGTGGTCGATAGAACTTCAGGGAATATTTGTTCTACCTTTAGCTCCTCGTTGGGTTCGACACTCTTACTTATCAAAAACTGTTGCGATCCACTATACTTGTGGGTTATCAAGACCTTTTTCTGGCGCCGTTGCCGGGGAGCAATAGCATGGGCTGAATATTCTCGTGTGTGCTTGTTTGCTTTATCACTAAGTAATTTTTATTTGTTGTTCTTAGTTGTTTTCTATCTTTGGTTATGGGTAGGAAACGCAAAATGCCAAAAAAATAGTTGTACCTACTAAACCAATGGTTGAAGAACCACTCAAAATCTATCACACCGCTGAAGCTTATTACTTGGATCATCTTAGATCCCTTTGTGCTCGTGCTGAAACCCCAACTAGCTTAGTTGAGGGCAAATCTTTAGATGAGCATGCTTGTTATGTGCGACATCGAATATCTGAAAAAGGAAAAATTCTATTGGGTCAAATTCATCGTTTGCAATGCTATGCTTGGAATTTATGTGAAATATATGATTTTACTTGTTGTTCTAAAAACCCTAAGAAACACCTTCCCTACCAATGTGAGTTTAGTGATAATGGAATCGTATCTTCGTATGCTAAAGGTGTTTATAGTTACTATGATGTTCAACAAATTGAAGAATTTGTTGCTTTTAAGGGTGCTTACGAAATTGCTTCTTTGATTGAAAAGTATGATGCTACTCTTTACAAATCTAAAAAATTTGCCATACTTAAATATTGCTATGATAATTATGCTTCTAATGCCTATGTTGAACCATATATTGAGGACTACTCCACTGTCCAAGAAGAGACTAATATTTTGCAGGAGTCTATGGAAGAAGAAATTGATGAAACTGTGAGCTCATTGGATGAAAAAGATGATGAGGAGAGTGATGAAGCTATGTACCTAGGGTAGGGGCACGAACCCGTCCAAAAGAGCCCTACCCAAGGACATCCCTAGAAGAAGTCACCTTTCAATCGACTTGAAGGTATCCCACTCGACGGGTTCAAGACACTCGACCAAGAAGCTATCACTCGACCATGAAGCCAACCACTCGACTGCCAGGAGGCTTAAAGTCACTCCGCAGGCAAACGGTCGGCTGTTAAGTAGTCTTTATGGTCATTATAGCACTTTATTAGGGGCGTGACCAGTAACGCCCAACCTTAAATGTACCTTAAACCCTGCATCACTGAGGGCAGGAGAGGGCCAGCGAACTCTATATAAGCCACCCCCCTCCTCAGTATGGAGGGTTCGCACCCCTGTTACTCATACACACATAATCCAATCGACCGCCTCCGGGCACCGAGACGTAGGGCTGTTACTTCCTCCGAGAAGGGCATGAACTCGTAATCCTTGTGTGTTTACAACTTCCCAATAGCTGAGATCTAGCCTCTCCATACACACCCCCTACATCACTGTCAGAGCTAGAACCACGACAGTTGGCGCCCACCGTGGGGCAGGAATCTTAGCGCCCGATTGGAGAAGTTGCGATTTTTCTGATCCCTTTGATCATGGTTTCGTGCGGAGTTTTGGTGGAGGGCCGCGAGATCCGCCTCGGCGCGCTCACGTTCATCGCCGACGACTCCGCCTGGCTTCAGGAGGCACCCCTCTACATCGACGTGCTCCCCGTCCGCGGTGCGACGCACTTCTGCGCATGCGTTCGTGGCGTCCTCCTGCGGCAGCCGTTGACCCAGTATCGGTCGGCCCCCATGTCGTCTCCCCGCTCTGTCTCCCACCGGCGCAAGAGCTCCGGTCAGTCGAGACTTCAGAGGTGGGTGAGGCATGTCGTGGCTCGCCAGTCGGCCGCCCCGCAAGTCGCGGCGATCGAGCCCGATGAATCCCTCTACGGCCTGTTCGACTGGCTCCGCGGAGACCGCATCCGAATGCGATAGCAGCGACCCAGCGGCTAAGGTTCTGGCGGTCGATGGAACGCATAGTCCTCCCGGTTTCCCTCGCGCTGATGGAGGCGCGGGTGGGGGCGACCCGTCGCATCCCCACGATGAGTATCTCCCTGAACCTCTCACTTCATTACAGCGAGAGGAACTTCGCCGCCGGAACATGGACGCGCTCCACACTCCGATCGTCGGAGAGACCCCCGAGGCCCGGGCCTTGGAGGACGCGCGCTTGGCTAACTTGGCCGAGCGCACTCGACTGGAGAATCTCCAGCGAGCACTCGACGAGCAAGCGCGTCAGCGGGCTCCCGAGTCTAGTCGACGTCAGCTCTTCCCGCCGACGCAGGTATACCGAACCCCAGTTCAGAATTTGGCCGCCGCGGCCCATATAGCAAAATCGATTCAGCCCTCCCAGTCGGAGGCTGGCAGGGGCTTGTTGCAGATCAGAGCGTTGCTCCGGGCGGCGGGAAACCAGAATTCCGCTGTTTCCCAGTCGCGGAATAGGATCCACAGTCGATCCGTTGCAACAGATACAGTCCAGTCGGCTCACAGCCCGAGATCGCCCCCGAGGCGTGAGGGACGTGGTGACCGGCATGATCAGTACAGAAGGAATGAGCAGTATGATCACCGATCCGACCGTGATGATCGACATCGAGTGCCAACCCCTCCCCCGAGGAGTGGGTCATATGCGCCTCGACATCGAGATGACAGGCGCCCTCATAGTGTTGGGCGGAGGATTCCAGTCGACCCCAGGGACCCAGGCTTTGACGCGAGATCTATCCTCGTTCAAGGTTTGGTTGACAGGAACAGAGCTCATTGGGAAGGCCACAACAGAGATGCACCTGCCAGCAGCAGAGTACATGTTTCGGGGCCAGAGTGTTTCAGTCGAGCCATCAGAGCCGCAGTGATTCCTCCCAACTTCAGGTTGGCGACTGGAGTCAGCAAGTTCACCGGTGAGTCTAAGCCTGACACTTGGCTCGAAGATTACCGAGTGGCTGTACAGATTGGCGGTGGCAATGATGAGGTGGCCATGAAGCATTTGCCCTCATGTTAGAGGGCTCAGCCAGAGCATGGCTAAATCAGTTGGCACCTAGCAGCATCTACACTTGGGAGGACCTCTCCCGAGTGTTTGTCACAACCTTTGAGGGAACATGCAAGCGACCCGCAGGCCTTACAGAATTGCGTTCTTGCATACAGAAACCGAATGAAACTCTGAGGGATTACATCCAGAGGTGGATCACGTTGCATCACACAGTTGAGAATGTGCCTGACCATCAAGCAGTTTGTGCCTTTAAAGAAGGCGTTAAATACAGAGAATTGAATCTGAAGTTCGGTCGAACTGGAGAGATGTCTCTGAACCGGATGATGAAGATTGCCACCAAGTACGCTAATGGTGAAGACGAAGATCGACTCCGGAGTGGCAAGCACAAGGCAGTCGCCCAAGAAACCGGAGGAAACTCCAGTCGGAAACAGAAGCGGAGGCGCATCCAACCGCCCCTGGGGAGGCCCTGGCCGTAACCCAGGGAAATTTCAAGGGAAAACCCAAAGGCCCCTGGAAGCCGAAGAAAGTCAAGGATCAAGATGGAAATGATGTTTTGGATCTTCCATGTCACATCCACACCAAGAAAGATGAAGAGGGTAATTTTATTTACCCAAAGCATACCACTCGACAGTGCCGGCTCCTGATCCAGCAGTTTCAGGGCAAACAGTCCAAAGATAAGGAAAAAGAGTCGGACAGAGTTGAGGGCAAGGAAGATAGTGATGATGGATACCCCCAAATCAATTCCACCCTGATGATTTTTGCTGATGTCGAAAGCAAAAGTCGACTGAAAGTCATTAACCGTGAGGTGAATATGGTTGCTCCGGCAACACCTAGTTATCTGAAGTGGTCTCAGACTGCCATCATGTTCGACCAGTCTGATCACCCTACGCACATTGCCACCCCTGGGAGGCAAGCTTTGGTGGTCGACCCAGTTGTCGAAGGCACTCGACTGACCAAAGTCCTGATGGATGGTGGCAGTGGCCTGAACATATTGTATGCTGAAACATTGAAAGGAATGGGCATTCCGATGTCCAGGCTCAGTACCAGTAACATGAGCTTCCATGGAGTCATTAGTGGGAAGAAAGCCAAATCACTCGGCCAGATCGCTCTTGATGTGGTTTTTGGTGATTCAAAGAATTACCACAAGGAAAAGTTGACATTCGAGGTTGTGGACTTCCAAAGTGCTTATCATGCCATTTTGGGCAGGCCAGCTTATGCATGCTTCATGGCTCGACCGTGTTATGTGTATCTCAAATTGAAGATGCCTGGTCCCAAAGGTGTGATCACTATTACAGGCAATCGGAAGAAGGCAGAAGAGTGTTTTCAGAAAGGCTCAAAGATTGCTGACGCTCAGATGGCAGTTGTTGAGCTGCAAGAGTACCAGAACACTGCTGATCCGAGTGAATTGCTATGAGCCAAGAAGCCTGCTTTAGAATCTGCTTTTCAGTCGTCCGGTGAAACAAAGCCAGCCCACATTCACCCGACCGACCCCGACGCTGCCCCGACTCACATCTCAACGACGCTCGACTTCAAATAGGAAGAAGCGCTCATCCAGTTCCTCCGTGAGAACTGGGACATCTTCACATGGAAGCCTTCTGACATGCCTGGAGTTCCCAGGGGGCTGGCTGAGCACCGTCTACGAGTCGACCCGAAGTTCAAGCCTGTGAAAGAACATCTTTGATGGTCCGCCGTCCAGAAGAGGAAAGCTATTGGCGAGGAGGTGGCTCGGCTCTTAGCAGCGGAGTTCATCCGAGAGATTTACCACTCCGAGTGGCTCGCCAATGTTGTCATGGTCCCCAAGAAGGACAAGTCACTTCGCATGTGCATTGACTTTAAACATATCAATCGGGCCTGCCCGAAAGATCATTTCCCTCTCCCCCGCATCGACCAGGTAGTCGACTCGACCGCGGGGTGTGAGCGTTTGTCTTTTCTAGATGCTTATTCAGGGTACCATCAGATCCGTCTGTATGGACCCGACGAGATCAAAACGGCTTTCATCACCCCATTCGGGTGCTTTTGTTACATCACCATGCTCTTCGGCCTCAAGAATGCTGGAGCCACGTTCATGAGGATGATTCAGAAGTGTTTGCTCACTCAGGTCAGTCGGAACGTAGAAGCATACATGGATGATATTGTGGTTAAGTCATGGAAAGGTTCCGACCTACTGACTGACCTTGCCAAAACCTTTGCTAACCTCAGGAGATATGATATCAAGCTCAATCCATCAAAGTGCACATTCGGAGTTCCAGGTGGAAAGTTACTCGGTTTCCTTGTTTCTGAACGAGGAATCGACGCCAATCCCGAGAAAGTTGGCACCATACTCCGGATGAAGCGCCATGTGCGTGTACACGACGTCCAGAAGCTTACAGGTTGCTTGGCCGCTCTAAGTCGATTCATTTCTCATCTCGGTGAAAAGGCGTTGCCTCTTTACCGACTGATGAAGAAGTCTGACAAGTTCGAGTGGACTCCAGAAGCTGATGCAGCGTTCGCAGAGCTCAAAGCTCTGCTCTCCACCCAGCCGGTGCTTGCTGCCCCAATCAGTAAAGAGCCTCTGCTGCTTTACATTGCGGCCACGGGACAAGTTGTCAGTACAGTACTTACGGTCGAGCGGGAAGAAGAAGGAAAGGCCTTCAGAGTTCAGCGCCCAGTATATTACGTGTCTGAAGTTTTGACTCCTTCGAAGCAAAGATATCCCCATTACCAGAAGCTTGTATATGGGATTTACATGACCACGAAGAAGGTTGCACACTACTTCTCTGACCATTCCATTACAGTCGTCAGCGACGCTCTGCTGTCAGAGATTTTGCACAACAGAGATGCAACTGGTCGAGTGGCGAAGTGGGCGATTGAACTCCTTCCCCTAGATATCAAGTTTGAAGCAAAGAAGGCTATCAAGTCTCAAGCAATTGCAGATTTCGTCGCCGAGTGGATTGAACAGCAACTTCCGACTCAAGTTCACTCGGAGCACTGGACCATGTTCTTCGATGGATCTAAGATGATGAATGGTTTCGATGCTGGGGTAGTATTGGTCTCCCCCCGAGGAGATAAGCTCAGATACGTTCTCCAGATTCACTTCGATTCCTCCAATAATGAAGCAGAATATGAAGCACTCTTGTATGGGTTGCGCATGGCCATTTCACTCACCGTTCGGCGCCTCATGGTCTATGGCGACTCAGATTTGGTGGTCAACCAGGTGATGAAGGAGTGGGACGTCAGAAGCCCAGCTATGACCGGCTACTGCAACGCAGTAAGAAAGTTAGAAAAGTAATTCGAGGGGTTAGAGCTTCATCACATCCCCCGACTGAAAAATCAAGCAGCTGATGATCTGGCAAAGATAGGCTCCAAGAGAGAAGCCATTCCCAACAATGTGTTTTTGGAGCACATCCGCTCGCTGTCGGTCCAGGAGGATCCTTTTATAGAAGAAGCCCCGCAACCGAAAAGTGCCACAGATCCGACTGAAGTCGAAATTCCTGCTGTGGTCGACCTAGTCATGGAGGTCTTGGCTATCACTCCCGACTGGACGATACCATACATCGCGTATATCTTGAGGAAAGAACTTCCAGAGGACGAAGAAGAGGCTCGACAGATCGTCCGTCGATCTAAAGCTTTCACAGTCATAAAAGGACAGTTGTATAGAGAAAGCGCAACTGGAATCGGTCAGAAGTGCATAACGCCAAAAGAAGGTCAGATGATCCTTGATGATATCCACTCGGGGACCTGTGGTCACCATGCGTTCTCTCGGACCATTGTGGCCAAAGCATACCGAGCAGGTTTTTTCTGGCCCAGGGCAAACGAAATGGCGAAAGAGATAGTCGACAAGTGTGAAGGCTGCCAGTTCTACTCCAACATGTCGCACAAGCCAGCATCAGCTCTGAGGACCATTCCACTCGTCTGGCCCTTCGCTGTTTGGGGACTGGACATGGTTGGTCCACTGAGAACAGGCAGGAGTGGATTCACACATGTGCTTGTGGCAGTCGACAAGTTTACCAAATGGATTGAAGCCAAGCCTATCAAAAATCTTGATGCTAGCACTGCTATCAGTTTCGTCGGAGAGTTGATATTCAGATACGGGGTCCCACATAGCATCATCACTGACAATGCGTCAAACTTCGATTCAGACAAGTTCAGAGCTTTTTGCACCTCTCAAGGCACACGAGTCGACTACGCGTCGGTCGCGCATCCCCAGTCGAATGGACAAGCTAAAAGAGCGAATGGTCTAATTCTCAAAGGACTGAAGCCTCGACTGATGCGTGATCTCAAGCACGCAGCAGGCGCTTGGGTCGACGAGCTTCCGTCAGTTTTGTGGGGACTGAGGACCACCCCGAACCGGTCGACTAGAAGAACGCCATTCTTTCTGGTTTACGGAGCCGAAGCCGTCCTGCCAAGCGATCTACTTCACAACGCCCCCAGAGTCGAGCTTTATAACGAAGACGAAGCAGAGCAAGCCCAGCAAGACGCAGTCGACCTCCTAGAGGAGGAGAGGGAAATGGCTATGATCAGATCGACCATCTATCAGCAAGACTTGCGTCAATTCCATGCCAGAAATGTGAAGAGCCGAGCCTTCCAAGAAGGAGATTTGGTCCTCCGAGTGGATCAGCAGAAACCACACAAGCTTTCTCCTACTTGGGAAGGCCCCTTCATCATCACCAGAGTCCTCCACAACGGAGCATATCACCTCTACAATGTTGACCGCCAGATCGACGAGCCACGAGCTTGGAATGTGGAACTGCTCCGCCCCTTTTACACTTGAGTTCTCCCTTGGACGAGATGTAAGAAGAAAAAAATTTCTGCAGTTTATTTTTACTAAAGACAAGAGTGTTCCAATAATTGCTGTCACTTTGGTTTGCATACGAAATCCCCCAGTGGGTGACTTAGCTGCGAATCCGTTCCGCCTAAGTTTGAAAAATCCTACCGAGTGGAGAGCCAGACTCCCACTCGGGGGCTTAGCTGCAGCCCAGTGCTTGCCTAAGTGTTCAAAAATCCTACCGAGTGGAGAGCCAGACTCCCACTCGGGGGCTTAGCTGCAGCCCAGCACTCGCCTAAGTGTTTAAAAATCCTACCGAGTGGCGAGCCAGACTCCCACTCGGGGGCTTAGCTACGGCCCAGCGCTCGCCTAAGTGTTTAAAAATCCTACCGAGTGGCGAGCCAGACCCCCACTCGGGGGCTTAGCTGCAGTCCAGTACTCGCCTAAGTTCTCCCACTTAGAGACTTAGCTGCAGTCAGGCACTCGCCTAAGTTTGAAAAAATCCTACCGAGTGGAGAGCAATCCTCCCACTCGGGG
>NC_057797.1:114090084-114138845 GCF_018294505.1 Triticum aestivum | reverse complement strand
CTAAGTGTTTAAAAATCCTACCGAGTGAGAGCAAACCTCCCACTCGGGGGCTTAGCTGCAGCCCAGTGCTCGCCTAAGTGTTTAAAAGTCCTACCGAGCGGGAGCAAACCTCCCACTCGGGGGCTTAGTTGCAGCCCAGAGCTCGCCTAAGTGTTTAAAAATCCTACCGAGTGGAGAGCAAACCTCCCACTCGGGGGCTTAGCTGCAGCCCAGCGCTCGCCTAAGTATTTAAAAATCCTACCGAGTGGAGAGCAAACCTCCCACTCGGAGGCTTAGCTGCAGCCCAGTGCTCGCCTAAGTACAAAACACAACCCAATCCACAAGGACGACGAGGCGCAAGTCGACTGCTACCTTCTCCTTCGGAGTTGCGCCGCAAAGACAAGGTTATTCCGAGTGAAGATCAAGTTCCACTCGACGAATCAAATCATGAAGATATTCAACGAAAAATCAAGATCAGATAAAGCCTAAAAGGTCCCAGACCTCAGATCAAAGTACTCGAGCCCTCGGCTTGGCGGAGTTTAACGGTTACAAATCCACTCGGCATTCCGAGGCAAATTTAAAGTGAAGCATAAAAGTTTTTCATTCCTCAGGAGGAGGACTGGAAGGGGCGACGAACTCGTCCAAGTCGATCCCGTGTGCAATACGAGTGGCAGCAGCAATGAAAGTCTCCATGAAGTCTTGAAAGTTGTGCTTCCTAGTATTGGCAACTTGGATGGCGGCCAGCTTTTCTTCTCGCGCCTCCTTGCAATGGATGCGGACCAGAGACAGAGCGACATCAGCACCACATCTAGCAGAAGATTTCTTCCATTCCACCACTCGACCTGGGACTTCATTAAGTCGAGCCATCAGGGACTCAAGGTCGTTCTGAAGCGTCGTCCCAGGCCAGAGTGATGTGTCGATCCGCGACATCGCAACCTTCAGTCGAGCGAGATAGTCAACCATGCTGGCAATACGAGACTCCAGACGGAGCACGTTCATTGCAGCCTCGTCCTTCACAAGGGAGTTAGCAGGGTCCAAGCCTGGCTCCACTCAACTGGTCTCCTCTTCAAAGTTCTAACAGAATTCTGCAAACACGATTCAAGAATAAGACAGTGACCCTACACAGACTTGGTAACGGCAAGACAGTCGAAGCAGAGCAATTACCTTCGAGCACGACGAACAGCTTCTTGGCGAGTCCACCGAGATAAGCCTCCAGATCATTCCTCTTCCCCGCCAGCTCACCCGCCTTGTCATGCAGAGCCACGTTGTCGTTCTTCAGTCGGCTGACCTCTTGGTTGGCTACCTCGAGAGCAGCTTTCAGTTTGGAGTTCTCCTGCTCAAGAGCTCCGACCGAGGCCATTTTCTCTTCGGCAAGCCTCGTTTTGTCCAAGACCTCCTTCTGTGCCTCTGCAAGATCTTGATCCTTCTTCTTCAGAGCTTCCTCCAGTTTATCTGCGGCGTGTCGAGTGAAATCAGCATCAAGAATGGACAAGAAAGAAAAGCCACTCGTCAAGAATGGAGAACCTCACCAGCCATAACTTTTGCTTCTTCTTGCGCCTTCTTCAAATTCTCCTGAGCAAGCTTCAAGTTAAGGTTGAGCTGGATCTGCTGATTCTCCAACTCAGTATAGCAAGCTACAAGTTCGCAGGATTTCTGTAAAAAGAAAAATCAGTCGACAGACGTCCAAGACAAGTTACTTCCGAGCAACTAAGAGACAATGATGACGTTTCTAAGACTACAGCCGAATCAAGAACATTCGACAGTAGTCTCGGGGACTACACCCAGTGGGTGCACTCAGTGTGCCCCCACTGTAAAAAAACAACAAAAAGTCGACTGCCTGCAGTCGACCGGATACAGTCCCATTCGACATGGCCTGACCAGACTAAGTGAAGAAATACAGCTACAACAACACAATATAAAGACTACAGTCGACTGCCAGTAGTCCACCGTAGTCTCGAGGACTACACCCAGTGGGTGCACTTAGCGTGCCCCCACTCGTCCAAAAATTGGCAGACACACCCAGTGGGTGTATAGATACAAAGATCTTCGGAAAAGAGATTCTTTAAACAGCATATCATAACAGACCAAGTGTTGAGTCGACTGACCTGGATGTTGCTCTGAAGAGCCGAGCTCGCGTCATAAGCTGCTTGGCTGGCCTCCCGAGCCACCTTCACTTGCTCCGTCATGATCCCCGCCTGGCGTATAGCCTCTTTTGCGGCAGCCGCTTGGTCCTCAGGGACAGGGTACGCGGCAAAAAGCGAAGGCGGATCCGCAGTTGACGTGAAGGCCGCACACTTGTCAGAGGAATGGCGAAAGTCACAGAAGCCCGAGCGGTGTCACCACCATCCCGAGCTACAGCCTCAGACACCGGAGCAGATTGGGGGGTCTTGTCAGCCGACGCCCTCTTGTTCCTCCTCACTCTCAGCGGTTCATTGTCGTCGTCATCCGGGAGGTCGATAACATGAGGAGGGGCTACAAGGGAAACATTCAATCGACCAGAGTTGCAATAAATGTTCAGTCGACTCAAAGCGGAACGTCAGTAATCGTACCAGGGTTGGAGGTAATAGCATCCTCCATCTCTTGGTCACCGTCCTTGGCAGAGATCTCAGAAGTAGCAGCACTGCGAGTCTCGAAAGTCAGTCAGTTGGCTCAATGAATCGACCAAGGATCTGTCCATGGTCGACAAAGGAAAACAAGCTTTATTATTACCCAGAAATGGTGGGGACGGCCATCTTCATCTTGGGCAGAGCCTTGGGCGGCTTGGATGGCGTCGCGCGTGGGTGCTTGGGAGCCTTTCCAGTCGGCGTAGGAGAAGAGGTCCGAGGGCGTTTCGACGACTGCCCAACAGGAGCAGTCGCCCTACCACGCTCCCGCGCTGGGTCATGTGTGAGCTTGGATCGCCCCTCCGGGCGGGGGGGTTCAACCTCCTCCTCCTCCTCCTCTTCGCTGGAGTCGACGTCATCGCCTCCCTCTCCTTCACCGTCGGACTCCCACTCGCCTTGATCGTCTCCGCTCTCACCTCCGCTCGCCTCCCCTTCATCAGTTGGCCCCTGTGCCCCGTTGGGCGTCGAGTACATCTCGGTAGTCGCCTGGAAAACAACAGACAAGACGAAAGTCAATCGACCTACTCAAAGAAGACTAATGAAGAAAACAAGATCTCAGTCAGGAGCATAAAGACATACCTGGTCCACGTCATACGAGTTGTCGAGTGGAATTACCCTCCTGGCTCCTCGGGGATTGTCTTTGTTCCCCGTGATGCTCGACAGCCACCCCTCCAGCATCTCGTCAGTAACCTCCTCCGGGTGGACCTGAGTGGTGTCGTCGAGACCCGAGTACAGCCACATCGGGTGGTCACGAGCCTGGAGCGGTTGGATGCGCCTCCGGAGGAAGACCTCCAGCAAGTCCATACCAGTCACGCCCTCACGGACAAGCTCAACCACTCGACCAGCCAGTACTTTGACTTGGGACTTTTCCTCCGGCATCACTTTCAGAGAAGCAGGTTTTTCAGCTCGGTCGAGAGAGAAAGGGGGAAGCCCGATCGACTGCCCTGGGGTCGCCTGGTCTTGACAGTAAAACCAGGTCGCCTGCCAACCGCGGACCGACTCCAGGAAAATGATAGATGGAAAACAACTCTTTCCCCTCGTCTGGATCGCCAGGCCCCCGCACAGCTGAATCACCTGCGTCCTTTCGTCACTCGACTTGGCCTTCTTGACCGATTGAGAACGGCAGGTAAAGATGTGCTTGAAGAGTCCCCAATGGGGGCGGCAACCCAAGAAACCCTCACACATGGAAATGAAAGCAGCAAGATATACGATGGAGTTGGGAGTGAAGTGGTGGAGCTGCGCTCCGAAGAAGTTCAGAAAGCTCCGGGAAAAAGGATGGGGCGGCAGAGAAAACCCTCGGTCGATATGGGTGGCTAGGAGCACACACTCACTGTCACGAGGCTGAGGTTCGATCTCTCTCCCCGGGAGACGCGCAGCTTCGTGGGGAATGACTCCCCCCTCGACCATGTCGTCGAGGTCTTCTTGCCGGATCACCGACGGCATCCAGTCGCCCTGGATCCAGCCACGGGGCGGAGCAGACCTTGAGGAAGATCCACCCTGAGCAGACCTCTTCCCTTTCCCCTGCGCCGCCACCTTCTTCGCACGCTCCAGAGCGGATGTCTTGTCCTTCGCCATCGTCGCTGGCAAATCTCGCACGGGTCTGCGGCGCTAGGGTGAGAGCGGAGGTGGCGGAGGAGCTTGCGAAGAGAGAGAGGAAGAAGAGAACACACTGTTTGGAAACCCCAAGCCGGCTACTTATAAGAGGCCGCTCCCGAGTGGCTGACTGGTAGGCCCAGGCAAACCAGCCAAATCCTGCAGCGAACGCGTGCGCAGTACGTGGCGAAAAAGGTGGCACGGAAATCGAGGAGCTTCTGCTTTATCACTTCTGATTACTGCGGCCGCTCCCGTCCCGCGCGCTTCCCGAAATCCGAATCCCGCGACATCCGCAGGCTGCAGAACAACTTGTCAAAATAGAAGACCCCGCTCGCGCCGACACTCGATATGTCACAAGTAAAGAAATTCACTCGATGAAAGTCCTGGAATGGATCAAGGCGACTGAAAGAGGTTGATGACGTCATCCGTGACGATTGACCCAAAACGAGGCACTCATGTAGCCCGGAGAACCAGTCGGAAAGATCCCCAACTCTTTCCCCACTCTAACCTCGATCCATTCGGGGGCTAATGATGAAGCTATGTACCTAGGGTAGGGGCACGGACCCGTCCAAAAGAGCCCTACCCAAGGACATCCCTAGAAGAAGTCACCTTTCAATCGACTTAAAGGTATCCCACTCGACGGGTTCAAGACACTCGACCAAGAAGCTATCACTCGACCATGAAGCCAACCACTCGACTGCCAGGAGGCTTAAAGTCACTCCGCAGGCAAACGGTCGGCTGTTAAGTAGTCTTTATGGTCATTATAGCACTTTATTAGGGGCGTTACTAGTAACGCCCAACCTTAAATGTACCTTAAACCCTGCATCACTGAGGGCAGGAGAGGGCCGGCGAACTCTATATAAGCCACCCCCCTCCTCAGTATGGAGGGTTCGCACCCCTGTTACTCATACACACATAATCCAATCGACCGCCTCCGGGCACCGAGACGTAGGGCTGTTACTTCCTCCGAGAAGGGCATGAACTCGTAATCCTCATGTGTTTACAACTTCCCAATAGCTGAGATCTAGCCTCTCCATACACCCCCCCCCTACATCACTGTCAGAGCTAGAACCACGACAGAGAGCGAAGAACAAAAGGAGGAAGAGCGGATTAGTTACCCGTGCCCACCTTCTAATGAGTGTAACTCTTCAACTCATACATTGTTTAATTCCCCTTCATGCTTACTGAAGGATGATTGTTATGATCCCGTTGATTCTCTTGAAATATCCCTTTTTGATGATGCTTGCTATGCTTGTGGCCAAGATGCCAATATGAATTATGCTTATGAAGATGAACTTGCTATAGTTCCTTATGTTAAACATGAAATTGTTGCTATTGCACCCATGCATGATAGTCCTATTATCTTTTTGAATTCTCCAAACTACACTATATCAGAGAAGTTTGTGCTTATTAAGGATTATATTGATGAGTTGCCTTTTACCATTGCACATGATGATTTTGATGAATATAATATGCATGTTCTTGCTTCTCCTACTTTCAATTATTATGAGATAGGAACTATATCTCCACCTCTCTATGTTTCCAATATGATAAAATTGCAAGAAACTATTTATAGTATGCATTGGCCTTTACTATGTGTGCATGAATTGTTCTTTTATGACATGCCAATGCATAAGAAGAGAGTTAGACTTCGTCATTACTTGTTATATGTTGCTTTGTGCTCACTACTAAATGCCAAATCATTGCTAATTAAAATTGTCTTTGATATACCTTGGGATCCGGGTGGATTCACTACTTGAGCACTATATGCCTAGCTTAATGGCTTTAAAGAAAGCGCTGCCAGGGAGACAACCCAGAAGTTTTAGATAGTCATTTATTTCTATTGTGTGCTTTTATAAAGTTTAGAAATAAAAATAATGTGCCAAGGTTTGCCTTTAGGATGTTTACAATGCTTGTTGGTTTGTACGGTGCACGACAGAAACTTTGGCTGTAGTGCGCGATTTTACATTTTTAGCTGGAATGTCAAATATATTTGATTCTATTTGAACTGTCTTTATATGCAAAAATTTTATTTTTCCTAATTTTGGCAGAATTTTTCAAGTATCAGAAGTATGGTGAATGTTCAGATTATTACAGACTGTTCTGTTTTTGATGCATAGTTTGCTTGTTTTGATGAAACTATGAATTTATATCAGTGGATTAAGCCATGAAAATGTTATATTACAGTAGACACAATGCAAAAACAAAATATGAATTGGTTTGCAACATTACTTAGAGTAGTGATTTTCTTTATTATACTAACGGATCTTACCGAGTTTTCTGTTGAAGTTTTGTGTGGATGAAGTGTTCAATGATCGAGAAGGTCTCGATGTGAGAAGAAGGAAGAGAGGCAAGAGCTCAAGCTTGGGTATGCCCAAGGCACCCCAAGTAAATATTCAAGGAGACTCAAGCATCTAATCTTGGGGATGCCCCAGAAGGCATCCCCTCTTTCTTCAACAAGTATCGGTATGTTTTCGGATTCGTTTCGTTCATGCTATATGTGCAATCTTGGAGCGTCTTTTGCATTTAGTTTTCATCTTTCTTTTATGCACCATGATGGTAGGAGGTAGTCCTTGGTTGATTTATAGAATGCTCTATGCACTTCACTTATATCTTTTGAGTATGGCTTTATAGAATGCTTCATGTGCTTCACTTATATCATTTGAAGCTTGGATTGCCTGTTTCTCTTTACATAGACAACCACCATTTGTAGAATACTCTTTTGCTTCACTTATATTTGTTAGAGCGTGGGCATATCTTTTGTAGAAAGAATTAAACTCTCTTGCTTCACTTATATCTATTTAGAGAGATGGCAGGAACTGGTCATTCACAAGGTTAGTCATAGAATCCTACATAAAACTTGTAGGTCACTGAATATGATATGTTTGATTCCTTGCAAAAGTTTTGCGATATAAAGATGGTGATATTAGAGTCATGCTAGTGGGTAGTTGTGGATTGTAGAAATACTTGTGTTGAGGTTTGTGATTCCCGTAGCATGCATGTATGGTGAACCGTTATGTAACGAAGTTGGAGCATGAGCTATTTATTGATTGTCTTCCTTATGAGTGGTGGTCGGGGACGAGCGATGGTCTTTTCCTACCAATCTACCCCCTAGGAGCAGGCGCGTAGTACTTTGTTTTGATAGCTAATAGACTTTTGCAATAAGTATGTGAGTTCTTTATGACTAATGTTGAGTCCATGGATTATACACACTCTCACCCTTCCATCATTGCTAGCCTCTTCGGTACCTTGCATTGCCCTTTCTCACGTCGAGAGTTGGTGCAAACTTCGCCGGTGCATCCAAACCCCGTGATACGATATGCTCTATCACACATAAGCCTCCTTATATCTTCCTCAAAACAGCCACCATACCTACCTATCATGGCATTTCTATAGCCATTCCGAGATATATTGCCATGCAACTTCCATCATCATCATATACATGACTTGAGCATCATTGTCATATTGCTTTGCATGATCGTAAGATAGCTAGCATGATGTTTTCATGGCTTGTCCTTTTTTGATGTCATTGCTACGCTAGATCGTTGCACATCCCGGTACACCGCCGAAGGCATTCATATAGAGTCATATCTTTGTTCTAGATATTGAGTTGTAATATTGAGTTATAAGTAAATAAAAGTGTGATGATCATCATTATTAGAGCATTGCCCCAGTGAGGAAAGGATGATGAAGACTATGATTCCCCCACAAGTCGGGATGAGACTTCGGACGAAAAAAATAAAAAAAATGAGAAAGGCCAAAAAAGGCCAAAAAAAGAGAAGGCCAAAAAAATAAAAAAAACAACAAAAAAATGAGAGAAAAAGAGAGAAGGGGCAACGTTACTATCCTTTTACCGCACTTGTGCTTCAGAGTAGCACCATGTTCTTCATATAGAGAGTCTCTTGAGTTATCACTTTCATATACTAGTGGGAATTTTCATATAGAACTTGGCTTGTATATTCCAATGATGGGCTTCCTCAAATGCCCTAGGTCTTCATGAGCAAGCAAGTTGGATGCACACCCACTTAGTTTCAGTCTGAGCTTTCATATACTTATAGATCTAGTGCATCCGTTGCATGGCAATCCCTACTCCTCACATTGACATCAATTGATGGGCATCTCCATAGCCCGTTGATTAGCCGTGTCGATGTGAGACTTTCTCCTTTTTTGTCTTCTTCTACACAACCTCCACCATCATATTCTATTCCACCTATAGTGCTATATCCATGGCTCATGCTTATGTATTGAGTGAAAGTTTAAAAGGTTTGAGAACGTCAAAAGTATGAAACAATTGCTTGGCTTGTCATCGGGGTTGTGCATGATGTGAATATTTTGTGTGAAGAATATGGAGCATAGCCAGACTATATGATTTTGTAGGGATAATTTTCTTTGGCCATGTTATTTTGAAAAGACATGATTGCTTTATTAGTGGGCTTGAAGTATTATTGTTTTTATGTCAAATGATAGACTATTGATTTGAATCACTCATGTCTTAATATTCATGCCATGATTAGATATGTGATCAAGATTATGCTAGGTAGCATTCCACATCAAAAATTATCTTTTTTATCATTTACCTACTCGAGGACGAGCGGGAATTAAGCTTGGGGATGCTGATACGTCTCCGTCGTATCTATAATTTTTGATTGTTCCATGCCAATATTCTACAACTTTCATATACTTTTGGCAACTTTTTATACTATTTTTGGGAGTAACATATTGATCCAATGCCCAGTGCCAGTTCCTATTTGTTGCATGTTTTTTGTTTCGCAGAAAATCCATATCAAACGGAGTCCAAACGAGATAAAAACAGACGGAGATTTTTTTGGAATATATGTGATTTTTGGGAAGTGAAATTAACGCGAGACGATGCTCGAGGGGCCCACGAGGCAGGGGGCGCGCCTTCGGATCTCCGGATAGAGATGCTTAATTTGGGCGGTTGATGCCCTTCTTTCGCTGCAAGAAAGCTAATATCTGGATAGACACCATGTTCAAATTTCAGCCCAATCGAAGTTACGGATCTCCGGGAATATAGAAAACAGTGAAAGGGTAGAATCTGAGAACGTAGAAACAGAGAGAGACAGAGAGACAGATCCAATCTCGGAGGGGCTCTCGCCTGTCCCACGCCATGGAGACCATGGACCAGAGGGGAAACCCTTCTCCCATCTAGGGAGAAGGTCAAGGAATAAGAAGAAGAAGGAGGGCGGCTCTCTCCCCCTCGCTTCCGGTGGCGCCAGAACGCCGCCGGGGGCCATCATCATCACCGGGATCTACACCAACACCTCCGCCATCTTCACCAACATCTCCATCACCTCCCCCTCTATCTACATCGGTTCACTCTCCCGCAACCCGCTGTACCCTCTACTTGAAAATGGTGCTTTATGCTTCATATTATTATCCAATGATGTGTTGCCATCCTATGATGTCTGAGTAGATTTCCGTTGTCCTATCGGTGCTTGATGAATTGCTATGATTGATTTAATTTGCTTGTAGTTATGTTGTTGTCCTTTGGTGCCCATCATATGAGAGCGCGCGTGGATCACACCATAGGGTTAGTTGTATGTTGATAGGAATATGTATTGGAGGGCAAGAGTGACAGAAGCTTCAACCTAGCATAAAAATTGGTGCATACGGGATTGAAGGGGGACCAATATATCTTAATGCTATGGTTGGGTTTTACCTTAATGAACGTTAGTAGTTGCGGATGCTTGCTAATAGTCCCAATCATAAGTGCATAGAATTCCAAGTCAGGGATGACATGCTAGCAGTGGCCTCTCCCACATAATACTTGCTATCGGTCTAGTAAAGTAGTCAATTGCTTAGGGACAATTTCGCAACTCCTACCACCACTTTTCCACACTCGCTATATTTACTTTATTGTTTCTTAATCTAAACAGCCCCTACTTTTTATTTATGTAATATTTATTATCTTGCAAACTTATCCAACAACACCTACAAATTACTTCTAGTTTCATACTTGTTCTAGGTAAAGCGAACGTCAAGCGTGCGTAGAGTTGTATCGGTGGTCGATAGAACTTGAGGGAATATTTGTTCTACCTTTAGCTCCTATTGGGTTCAACACTCTTACTTATCAAAAACTGTTGCGATCCCCTATACTTGTGGGTTATCAGGATCTCACGGGTACAGAAGGTTGCGGCGGTGGAATTAGGTTTTCGTGGTGCTCTTCGATGGTTTGGGGGTACGTAGGTATATATAGGAGGAAGAAATAGGTCGGTGGAGCCACAAGGGTCCCATGAGGGTGGAGGGCGCGCCCCCTGCCTCATGACCTCCTCGTTGATTGCTTTACGTCCACTCCAAGTCCTCTGGATCACATTTGTTCCAAAAATCACGTTCCCGAAGGTTTCAGTCCGTTTGGACTCCGTTTGATATTCTTTTTCTATGAAACACTGAAATAGGCAAAAAACAACAATTTGGGCTGGGCCTCCCGTTAATAGGTTAGTCCCAAAAATAATATAAAAATGCATAAATAAGCCCATTAAACATCCAAAATAGAATATATAATAGCATGGAACAATCAAAAATTATAGATACGTTGTAGACGTATCATTCCCGTCCGATGCCTCACCATCGTCCTCCGCCTTGGTTCGCTCGCCGCGGCACCGCCCTCCGATGTTGTCAACATGGTTAACAACCGAGAGGAATAAGGAGATGATTGTGCATGGTGAGGATGACAGTAGGGACCCAGCAGCGCGCGTAGTAATTTTGTTTTTTCGGGACGGATAACGGGAGAAGGGTATCAACTGGGTTGTGCAGGAGCTGTGTCCCGTCTAGCCCAGAATTTTATTTCATATGTTTAGCACATGACCAGCCCAGTTTATTTTTTTCCATTCTGAAAATGGCTAGCCCAGCTATTTTGTTTTTGGCACAATGACCAATGTAGGCCTACTTGTTTTTCTATGCCCTGCTGGGCCGGAAATCTTTCAAGACAAGGAGGGATGGAATTTACCCAGAAATTGGGCTATAAGTAATAATAAATGGGCTATAAGTAATAATAAATGGGCTGTAAAATGAAAAAAATACAACAAACAGGCAATTAGTTCCAAAATACTTTTTTATTTCGGATTTTGATATTTTAAATTTCATTGTTTTTGTGCGGGTAAAATTTCATTGGATTTAAATTGAGGTATGTTTAGTTTTTAAATTAATTTGAATTTGGCTAGAAATTTTGGGCTGTATGCTGTTTGCGACATATTTGGAGGCTAACTTGTGGGTCTACTAGGTTGACATGTATGAAAGGCTTTGTCAACTTAGTCCACAAACGATTCTAGCAGCAATGACCGTTGGATGTTAATCCAATGGCCGTGCTGCTTCTTCAATATCTGATCTTCTTGCTCCAGCCGCCCAAACCAGCGCCGGTGGTACTGCCTGCTCCCGCCTCCCGTGGCCGGTTGTACTTCCGCACAGGACACACCGCCCCACCCTACTCCATTGCTGGCCAGGACATTCCTCTACTCACCCACACCTCCTATTATTTTCCAGCGACGGCGGCCGAACCAGTAAACCCTCGTACTCCCCACCGCGTGGGCAACCACTGACGAGTCTTCCCTGGCTTCGTGTCGTTCCCTTCCTAGGCCTCGCCGTTGTCCACCGCCCTGGTGCTCTCGGCGCGGCGTGATACGTCTCCAACGTATCTATAATTTTTGATTGCTCCATGCTATATTATTTACTGTTTTGGACTATATTGGGCTTTATTTTCCACTTTTATACTATTTTTGGGACTAACCTATTAACCGGAGGCCCAACCCAGAATTGTTGTTTTTGCCTATTTTAGTGTTTCGGAGAAACAGAATATCAAACGGAGTCCAAACGGAATAAAATCTTCGGGAACGTGATTTTCTCACCGAACGTGATCCAGGAGACTTGGACCCTACTGCAAGGGATCAAAGAGGAGGTCACGAGGGTGAGGGGCACCCCCCCTAGGGCGCGCCTGTCAGGACCCTGATTCCAAGTCACATAGATCTAGCCGGTAACACCTCATATCACATTGCGGCCTCACACATGGTATCCCCACGGGTGTCGCCTTACCATGGCCCGGGACCGTTTGCGCCTTTTGGCTCATGTATATGATAGTGTCGCTAGCATCCATATGTCAGAGAACCCGGGCCGACATGGCCAGTCGTGAACCCAAAGCGGCACAGACCTATGGAGACATGCATACATGAATCACATCGAGCATGTCGGTCATCAGCGAGTAAATCCGGGCTGTAGCACTGGGCTAACAGGACTCCGGGGAACCCGGCTGTAGCAGGCTAGGCAGGACTCCGAAAATCACGGCGTGACATTTCCCCGAAGGGACAGACATAGGAACGAAGTGAAACACATGCCGGCCAGTCAAGTGTCCTGAGCAGTAGTGCTAGGCTAGCAGGACTCCGGTGAACCGGGCTGTAGCGGACTACTATGGCTCGAGGAACACAAGAGTACATTTCCCCATAAGAAAGGCTGCCAAGGATAAACAACTAGATTGTCGGATCCCACACATACCAAGCATTTAAATCGTACACACAATATGCTCGATATGTGCAAATACAACATGGCATCACAACAAAACTCTACAACCCAAGTACTTTATTTAAAGGCTCCAGAGAGCCATACATAACATGTTCATACAGGTAGGGGTCACATGACCCGACACTCAAGTAATACAAGCATACAAGCACATGCGGAAGCAAATAGTCTGAGTACAGACACTAGAAAGCAAGAATGCTTCTCGAAGCCTGACTATCTACATAGGGCCCTCCATCGCCAGGATCACCACCTGGGTGGCAAGTTACTCATCGACGTCGAGGTCTACATAAAACCCATCGGAGGGGCAGTGTTGTCGTCTGAAAACAGTAATTAAGCCAAAATGAGTACAAAGGTACTCAGCAAGTCTTACATCAGAACCTACTATACATGCTCATTCTCAAGAAGGTGGTGGAGTTATTGCAGCAAGCCAGCTTTGACTCTTGGCTAAGCTATCCTACGAGAAATCACTAGTAAAATAGTTTTCGCACACAAGTCCACTAATCACCAACACAATACTCTACCGGGGATCCTCCCTCGTCATCCTACGAGAGGGCCATCCTCGGTACTCACACTTATCTTGAGTCTTTTAGTAGTATCCATTAACTTGTCTATGAACTGTATAGGCAACCAAGTAGTCCTTTACCGCGGACGCGGCTATTCGCATAGATGATGTTAACCCTGCAGGGGTGTACTTCCTCATACACGCTTTCACCACTTACCGTCGTTTACGCGACATGTACTCGGCAACCTTCAAGCGGAAGCCCAACGAGGGTGTCGGCCACGGCCTACCTAAACACTCAAGTCTCTAGTCCAGGTTTATCACCTATCCAGGTTCCATCCGCAGGGAGTCCGACTGAGGTTTCCACATACGGCCCCGAACAATGTGAACTGGGTTCCTGAGACACTAAACGGGTGACTCAGTACACCGTGCCACGGTGTATCTACCGCAACATAGCCCACCCCTAGGGTCAGCGCTACGCACGGCCGCCAACACATAACCTACAAACACCCGAAACTAATTGTAACTCCTGGACAGAGTACTAGGGTGATTAAGAAGCCGAGAGGGTCAATTAAGGATCCCAATGCATGGTAGTAGCTGATTCTTAAAATCACACATACAGATCTTAGTTCTTAGGGACGGCCTCAATGAAAAAACCCGCCATGTACTGCTACATGGCCTCTCATCGATACCTTTACCAAATCATGTTCAACACATCCCTCACATTACCGACATAATCATTTCACTCTAGCCCATCACCCAGATGAACCAGACCTGACACAACTCTAAGCATAGCAGGCATAGCAAGGTAGGAAACACATACATGGCTCAATCAACTCCTACACATGCTAGTGGGTTTCATCTAGTTACTGTGGCAATGACAGGTCATGCAGAGGATAAGGGTTCAACTACCGTAGCACACAGCAGTTTGAATCGCGTTGTCTTAATGCAGTAAACAAGAGCAGAAGAGAGAACATGGGTTTGTATCGGAATGATCAATGGGTTGCTTGCCTAATGTAGTGGTGGTAGGGTACTACCGATACTCGGGGTTATCCTCGGAGGCAGAACCTGTTGGAAATATGCCCTAGAGGCAATAATAAAAGTATTATTATATTTCATTGTTCATGATAATTGTCTTTTATTCATGCTATAACTGTATTATCCGGAAATCGTAATACACGTGTGAATACTTAGACCACAATATGTCCCTGGTAAGCCTCTAGTTGACCAGCTCGTTGTGATCAACAGATAGTCATGGTTTCCTGACTATGGACATTGGATGTCGTTGATAACGGGATCACATCATTAGGAGAATGATGTGATGGACAAGACCCAATCCTAAGCATAGCATAAAAGATCGTGTAGTTCGTTTTGCTAGAGCTTTGCCAATGTCGAATATCTCTTCCTTAGACCATGAGATCGTGTAACTCCCGGATACCGTAGGAGTGCCTTGGGTGTATCAAACGTCACAACATAACTGGGTGACTATAAAGGTGCATTACAGGTATCTCCGAAAGTAGCTGTTGGGTTGACACGGATCGAGACTGGGATTTGTCACTCCGTATGACGGAGAGGTATCTCTGGGCCCACTCGGTAATGCATCATCGTATTGAGCTCAATGTGACCAAGGTGTTGGACACGGGATCATGCATTACGGTACGAGTAAAGTGACTTGCCAGTAACGATACTGAACAAGGTATTGGGATACCGACGATCGAGTCTCGGGCAAGTAACGTACCAATTGACAAAGGGAATTGCATACAGGGTTTGATCGAATCCTCGACATCGTGGTTCATCCGATGACAACATCGAGGAGCATGTGGGAGCCATCATGGGTATCCAGATCCTGCTGATGGTTATTGACTGAGAGCGTCTCGGTCATGTCTGCATGTCTCCCGAACCCGTAGGGTCTACACACTTAAGGTTCGGTGACGCTAGGGTTATGAAGATATGTATATGCAGAAACCCGAATGTTGTTCGGAGTCCCGGATGAGATCCCGGACGTCACAAGGAGTTCCGGAATGGTCCGGAGGTAAAGAATTATATATAGGAAGTGCTATTTCGGGCATCGGGACAAGTTTCGGGGTTATCGGTATTGTACCGGGACCACCTGAAGGGTCCCGGGGGTCCACCGGGTGGGGCCACCTGTCCCGGGGGGCCACATGGGCTGTAGGGGGTGCGCCTTGGCCTTCATGGGCCAAGGGCACCAGCCCCTATAGGCCCATGCGCCTAGGGTTTCCCCCTAGGAGGAGTCCTAGTGGTGGAAGGCACCCCTAGGTGCCTTGGGGGGGAGGGAAACCTCCCCTAGGCCGCCGCACCCCCTAGTAGATCTCATCTACTAGGGACGGCGCCCCCCTGGCACCCCTATATATAGTGGGGGGGAGGAGGGACTTCATACACCAGCCCCTGGCGCCTCCATCTCCCCCCCGTTACGTCTCTCCCTCGTAGTCTCGGCGAAGCCCTGCTGCTGTGACGCCTTGCATCCACCACCACGCCGTCGTGCTGCTGGATCTTCATCAACCTCTCCTTCCCCCTTGCTGGATCAAGAAGGAGGAGACGTCTCCCGTCCCGTACGTGTGTTGAACGCGGAGGTGCCGTCCGTTCGGCGCTGGTCATCGGTGATTTGGATCACGTCGAGTACGACTACATCATCACCTTGCAAGCTTCCGCACGCGATCTACAAGTGGTATGTAGATGCAAACTCTCTCCCTTGAATCGTTGCTTAGATGAACTCATAGATGGATCTTGGTGAAACCGTAGGAAAAATTTTAATTTTCTGCAACGTTCCCCAACAGTGGTATCAGAGCTAGGTCTATGCGTAGTTCTCTTTGCACGAGTAGAACACAATTTTGTTGTGGGCGTGGATTTTGTCATCTTACTTGCCTCTACTAGTCTTTTCTTGCTCAACGGTATTGTGGGATGAAGCGGCCCGGACCAACCTTACACGTACACTTACGTGAGACCGGTTCCACCGACTGACATGCACTAGTTGCATAAGGTGGCTGGCGGGTGTCTGTCTCTCCCACCTTAGTTGGAGCGGAATCGATGAACAGGGCCCTTATGAAGGGTAAATAGAAGTTGACAAAATCACGTTGTGGTGATTCGTAGGTAAGAAAACGTTCTTGCTAGAACCCAATTGCAGCCACGTAAAAGATGCAACAACAATTAGAGGACGTCTAACTTGTTTTTGCAGCGATTGATCATGTGATGTGATATGGCCAGAAGTTGTGATGAATAATGAATTGTGATGTATGAGATCATGTTCTTTGTAATAGGATTCACGACTTGCATGTCGATGAGTATGACAACCGGCAGGAGCCATAGGAGTTGTCTTTATTTTTTGTATGACCTGCGTGTCATTGAATAACGTCATGTAAACTACTTTACTTTATTGCTAAACGTTAGTCATAGAAGTAGAAGTAGTCGTTGGCGTGACAACTTCATGAAGACACGATGATGGAGATCATGATGATGGAGATCATGGTGTCAAGCCGGTGACAAGATGATCATGGAGCCCCGAAGATGAAGATCAATGGAGCTATATGATATTGGCCATATCATGTCACAACTATATAATTGCATGTGATGTTTATTATGTATTATGCATCTTGTTTACTTAGGACGACGATAGTAAATAAGATGATCCCTTATAAAATTTCAAGAAGTGTTCTCCCCTAACTGTGCACCGTTGCTACAGTTCGTCGCTTCTAAGCACCACGTGATGATCGGGTGTGATGGATTCTTACGTTCACATACAACGGGTGTAAGACAGTTTTACACAGCGAAAACACTTAGGGTTAACTTGACGAGCCTAGCATGTGCAGACATGGCCTCGGAACACGAGACCGAAAGGTCGAACACGAGTCGTATGGAAGATACGATCAACATGAGAATGTTCACCGATGATGACTAGTCCGTCTCACGTGATGATCGGACACGGGCTAGTCAACTCGGATCGTGTAAACACTTAGATGACTAGAGGGATGTCTAATCTAAGTGGGAGTTCATAATTTGATTGGAACTTTATTATCATGAACTTAGTCTAAAACCTTTGCAAATATGTCTTGTAGATCAATGGCCAACGCTAATGTCAACATGAACTTCAACGCGTTCCTAGAGAAAACCAAGCTGAAAGATGATGGCAGCAACTATACGGACTGGGTCCGAAACCTGAGGATCATCCTCATAGCTGCCAGGAAACAATATGTCCTAGAAGGACCGCTAGGTGACGCTCCCGAGAACCAAGACATTATGAATGCTTGGCAGTCTCGCGCTGATGATTACTCCCTGGTTCAGTGTGGCATGCTTTACAGCTTAGAACCGGGGCTCCAAAAGCGTTTTGAGCATCACGGAGCATATGAGATGTTCGAAGAGCTGAAACTAGTTTTCTAAGCTCATGCCCGGGTCGAGAGATATGATGTCTCCGACAAGTTCTACAGTTGTAAGATGGAGGAAAACAGTTCTGTCAGTGAGCACATCCTGAAGATGTCTGGGTTGCACAACCGTATGACCCAGCTGAACATTAACCTCCCAGATGAGGCGGTCATTGACAGAATCCTCCAGTCGCTCCCACCAAGCTACAAGAGCTTTGTGATGAACTACAACATGCAGGGGATGGAAAAGACCATTCCTGAAGTGTTCTCGATGCTGAAGTCAGCAGAGGCTGAAATCAAGAAAGAACATCAAGTGTTGATGGTCAATAAGACCACTAAGTTCAAGAAGGGCAAGGGTAAGAAGAACTTCAAGAAGGACGGCAAAGATGTTGCCGCGCCTGGTAAGCCAGTTACCAGGAAGAAGTCAAAGAATGGACCTAAGCCTGAGACTGAGTGCTTTTATTGCAAGGGGAAGGGTCACTGGAAGCGGAACTGCCCCAAATACTTAGCGGATAAGAAGGCCGGCAACACCAAAGGTATATTTGATATACATGTGATTGATGTGTACCTTACCAGTACTCGTAGTAACTCCTGGGTATTTGATACCGGTGCCGTTGCTCATATTTGTAACTCACAGCAGGAGCTGCGGAATAAACGGAGACTGGCGAAGGACGAGGTGACGATGCGCGTCGGGAATGGTTCCAGAGTCGATGTGATCGCCGTCGGCACGCTGCCTCTACATCTACCTACGGGATTAGTTTTGAACCTTAATAATTGTTATTTAGTGCCAAGTTTGAGCATGAACATTGTATCTGGATCTCGTTTAATACGAGATGGCTACTCATTTAAGTCTGAGAATAATGGTTGTTCGATTTATATGAGAGATATGTTTTATGGTCATGCTCCGATGGTCAATGGTTTATTCTTAATGAATCTCGAGCGTAATATTACACATGTTCATAGTGTATATGCCAAAAGATTTAAAGTTGATAACGATAGTCCCACATACTTGTGGCACTGCCGCCTTGGTCACATTGGTGTCAAGCGCATGAAGAAGCTCCATGCCGATGGACTTTTAGAGTCTCTTGATTATGAATCGTTTGACACGTGCGAACCATGCCTTTTGGGCAAAATGACCAAGACTCCATTCTCCGGAACAATGGAGCGAGCAACCAACTTGTTGGAAATCATACATACCGATGTGTGCGGTCCAATGAGCGTTGAGGCTCGCGGAGGATATCGTTATGTTCTCACTCTCACAGATGACTTGAGTAGATATGGGTATGTCTACTTAATGAAACACAAGTCTGAGACCTTTGAAAAGTTCAAGGAATTTCAGAATGAGGTAGAGAATCAACGTGACCGAAAGATAAAATTCTTACGATCAGATCGTGGAGGAGAATACTTAAGTCACGAATTTGGTACACACTTAAGGAAATGTGGAATCGTTTCACAGCTCACGCCGCCTGGAACACCTCAGTGAAACGGTGTGTCCGAACATCGTAATCGCACCCTATTGGATGTGGTGCGGTCTATGATGTCCCTTACCGATTTACCGCTATCATTTTGGGGATACGCTCTAGAGACAGCTACATTCACTTTAAATAGGGCACCGTCTAAATCCGTTGAGACGACACCGTATGAATTATGGTTTGGAAAGAAACCTAAGCTGTCGTTTCTGAAAGTTTGGGGATGCGATGCTTATGTCAAGAAACTTCAACCTGAAAAGCTCGAACCCAAGTCGGAAAAATGCGTATTCATAGGATACCCTAAGGAAACTGTAGGGTATACCTTCTACTTAAGATCCGAAGGCAAGATCTTTGTTGCCAAGAACGGATGCTTTCTGGAAAAAGAGTTTCTCTCGAAAGAAGTAAGTGGGAGGAAAGTAGAACTCGATGAAGTACTACCTCTTGAGCGGGAAAGTGGCGCAACGCAGGAAACCGTTCCTGTGATGCCCACACCAACGGAAGAGGAAAACAATGATAATGATCAAGGTACTTCGGATCAAGTTACTGCTGAACTTCGTCGGTCCACAAGGACACGTTCCGCACCAGAGTGGTACGGCAACCTGTCCTGGAAATCATGTTGTTAGACAACAATGAACCTTCGAACTATGAAGAAGCAATGGCGGGCCCGGATTCCAACAAATGGCTTGAAGCCATGAAATCCGAGATAGAATCCATGTATGAAAACAAAGTATGGACTTTGACAGACTTGCCCGATGATCGGCGAGCGATAGAAAACAAATGGATCTTTAAGAAGAAGACGGACGCGGATGGTATTATTACCATCTATAAAGCTCGACTTGTCGCTAAGGGTTATCGACAGGTTCAAGGGATTGACTACGACGAGACATTCTCTCCCGTAGCGAAGCTAAAGTCCGTCCGAATCATGTTAGCAATTGCCGCATACTATGATTATGAGATATGGCAGATGGACGTCAAAACAGCATTCCTTAACGGGCATCTTAAGGAAGAACTGTATATGATGCAGCCGGAAGGTTTTGTCGATCCTCGGAACGCTAACAAAGTATGCAAGCTCCAGCGATCCATTTATGGACTGGTGCAAGCATCTCGGAGTTGGAACATTCGCTTTGATGAGATGATCAAAGCATTTGGGTTTATGCAGACTTATGGAGAAGCCTGCGTTTACAAGAAAGTGAGTGGGAGCTCTGTAGCATTTCTCATATTATATGTAGATGACATACTCCTGATGGGAAATAATATAGAATTTCTGGACAACATTAAGGCCTACTTGAATAAGTGTTTTTCAATGAAGGACCTTGGAGAAGCTGCTTATATATTAGGCATCAAGATCTATAGAGATAGATCGAGACGCCTCATAGGTCTTTCACAAAGCACATACCTTGATAAGATTTTGAAGAGATTCAGAATGGATCAGTCCAAGAAGGGGTTCTTGCCTATGTTACAAGGTGTGAGACTGAGCTCAGCTCAGTCACCGACCACGGCAAAAGATAAAGAAGAGATGAGTGTCATCCCCTATGCTTCAGCCATAGGATCTATTATGTATGCCATGCTGTGTACCAGACCCTATGTAAACCTTGCCGTAAGTTCGGTAGCAAGATACCAAAGTAATCCCGGCAAGGAACACTGGACAGCGGTCAAGAATATCCTGAAGTACCTGAAAAGGACGAAGGACATGTTTCTCGTTTATGGAGGAGACGAAGAGCTCGTCGTAAAGGGTTACGTCGACGCTAGCTTCGACTCAGATCTGGATGACTCTAAGTCACAAACCGGATACGTGTATATGTTGAATGGTGGAGCAGTAAGCTGGTGCAGCTGCAAGCAGAGCGTCGTGGCGGGATCTACGTGTGAAGCGGAGTACATGGCAGCCTCGGAGGCAGCACATGAAGCGATTTGGGTGAAGGAGTTCATCACCGACCTAGGAGTCATACCCAATGCGTCGGGGCCGATCAAACTCTTCTGTGACAACACTGGAGCTATTGCCCTCGCCAAGGAGCCCAGGTTTCACAAGAAGACCAGGCACATCAAGCGTCGTTTCAACTCCATCCGTGAAAATGTTCAAGATGGAGATATAGAGATTTGCAAAGTGCACACGGATCTGAATGTCGCAGATCCGCTGACTAAACCTCTCTCGCGAGCAAAACATGATCAACACCAGAACTCTATGGGTGTTCGATTCATCACAATGTAACTAGATTGGTGACTCTAGTGCAAGTGGGAGACTGTTGGAAATATGCCCTAGAGGCAATAATAAAAGTATTATTATATTTCATTGTTCATGATAATTGTCTTTTATTCATGCTATAACTGTATTATCCGGAAATCGTAATACACGTGTGAATACTTAGACCACAATATGTCCCTGGTAAGCCTCTAGTTGACCAGCTCGTTGTGATCAACAGATAGTCATGGTTTCCTGACTATGGACATTGGATGTCGTTGATAACGGGATCACATCATTAGGAGAATGATGTGATGGACAAGACCCAATCCTAAGCATAGCATAAAAGATCGTGTAGTTCATTTTGCTAGAGCTTTGCCAATGTCGAATATCTCTTCCTTAGACCATGAGATCGTGTAACTCCCGGATACCGTAGGAGTGCCTTGGGTGTATCAAACGTCACAACATAACTGGGTGACTATAAAGGTGCATTACAGGTATCTCCGAAAGTAGCTGTTGGGTTGACACGGATCGAGACTGGGATTTGTCACTCCGTATGACGGAGAGGTATCTCTGGGCCCACTCGGTAATGCATCATCGTATTGAGCTCAATGTGACCAAGGTGTTGGACACGGGATCATGCATTACAGTACGAGTAAAGTGACTTGCCAGTAACGAGACTGAACAAGGTATTGGGATACCGACAATCGAGTCTCGGGCAAGTAACGTACCGATTGACAAAGGGAATTGCATACAGGGTTTGATCAAATCCTCGACATCGTGGTTCATCCGATGACAACATCGAGGAGCATGTGGGAGCCATCATTGGTATCCAGATCCCGCTGATGGTTATTGACTGAGAGCGTCTCGGTCATGTCTGCATGTCTCCCGAACCCGTAGGGTCTACACACTTAAGGTTCGGTGACGCTAGGGTTATGAAGATATGTATATGCAGAAACCCGAATGTTGTTCGGAGTCCCGGATGAGATCCCGGACGTCACAAGGAGTTCCGGAATCGTCCGGAGGTAAAGAATTATATATAGGAAGTGCTATTTCGGGCATCGGGACAAGTTTCGGGGTTATCGGTATTGTACCGGGACCACCGGAAGGGTCCCGGGGGTCCACCGGGTGGGGCCACCTGTCCCGGGGGGCCACATGGGCTGTAGGGGGTGCGCCTTGGCCTTCATGGGCCAAGGGCACCAGCCCCTATAGGCCCATGCGCCTAGGGTTTCCCCCTAGGAGGAGTCCTAGTGGTGGAAGGCACCCCTAGGTGCCTTGGGGGGGAGGGAAACCTCCCCTAGGCCGCCGCACCCCCTAGTAGATCTCATCTACTAGGGCCGGAGCCCCCCCTGGCACCCCTATATATAGTGGGGGAGAGGAGGGACTTCATACACCAGCCCCTGGCGCCTCCATCTCCCCCCCGTTACGTCTCTCCCTCGTAGTCTCGGCGAAGCCCTGCTGCTGTGACGCCCTGCATCCACCACCACACCGTCGTGCTGCTGGATCTTCATCAACCTCTCCTTCCCCCTTGCTGGATCAAGAAGGAGGAGACGTCTCCCGTCCCGTACGTGTGTTGAACGCGGAGGTGCCGTCCGTTCGGCGCTGGTCATCGGTGATTTGGATCACGTCGAGTACGACTACATCATCACCTTGCAAGCTTCCGCACGCGATCTACAAGTGGTATGTAGATGCAAACTCTCTCCCTTGACTCGTTGCTTAGATGAACTCATAGATGGATCTTGGTGAAACCGTAGGAAAAATTTTAATTTTCTGCAACGTTCCCCAACAGAACCTACCACAAAAGACACACCGAACATAATCAACACATGACAATATGCAACAATATGATGCATGCTACGACATGGTAAAATGAATGTGTCTTGGCCTAATGCAAGCTAAAACTGAAAGGAATGAACTTATTTGAATCAAAGATTCAAATGTTAGTTCATTTAACATAGCCTTATTAGTGCATTATCTTATTTTGCTTAAACAGCAAGGTTAACATGTTTTGTCATGCATGAAACCATTACATATGGATATATTGAATTTTTCTGATCATTTTTCATATATAATTTGTTTGATTTGGAGCTATGGTTGATTTTCTATGGTTTTTAGAAGTTTTGGCTATTTCCTGGAATTTCCTATATAAGAATAATTCCAGTAAAGGATTTACTGCGTCAGCATTGCGTCAGAGTGACGTCAGGGGTCAACGGGCCGGTCCAGGTCAACCCTGACCTGTGGGTCCCATCTGTCAATGTCAACTAACTAACTAAAATTAGTTAGTGTTAAACTAACACTAACCTAGTTTAATTAGTGGCCTTGGGCCCACACGTCAGTGAGTCAGGGGAAGTCAAACTGGGGTTAACCCGGGTCAAACCTGGTTGACCCAGGGCTCGTCGCCGGCAGGGCCAGGGACGATGGAGGGGTGCGGGTTTTGCACTCCGGTGACCAAAAGGATGGCGGAGACCATCTACGTGATGCGGGGAGTGAGCCGCATCGAGTAGTGGCAGTGGGTGGAGCTGGGGTGGCCGAAAACGACGGCGGCGAGCACGTCCGCGGCGGCCGGAGTTCGGGCGAGGTCGAACTAGTCGCCAGCAGGCACGGCGAGGGGCATGCGGGGGTGCTACGGGCTCCTGCGAGTGCGTTGAAGACGATGGCGTGCTCGGTTGCGACCCAACATGGCTGTGGCCATGACGGCGACGTGCGGTGGCAGCGGCGAGCTTCGGCCGCGGTGGTTAGTAAGGCTAGAGGAGGAAATAGACGGCGGGGAGCGAGGGGTTCGGTAGAGGAGCTCACGGCGGTTGTAGGACGCGTCTCAGCGGGCTCGGGGGAGGTCGGACGACGTCGGGGCGTTGCCGGCGATCTCGGCTGCTCGAGGTAGAAGACGATTGCGGTGATAACGTTTGGGGGCGTCCGGGGTGGCATGGCTTGGCGGAGAGGAAGAGGGGGTCGAGGCGGAGCCTCTGGGCCGGTCAGAGAAGCGAGGGAGAGGCGGTGGCCGTGGTGGTGCTTGGCGGCGGCAACGGCAGCGCTCGGCAGGGAATGGAGAGAGAGAGCAGAGAGGGGTAGAGAGCCACGGGGAGAGTGGGGAGAATGAGAGGGGGACGTGGGGGAGTGCGTGGCACTCGTAGGCGCGTCCGGGGCGTCGCCGAAAGCAGGAGGTGGCCGGCGTGTGGCCGCGGGCGCTGGCCACGCGCCTCTCATCCTCCTGGCGAGAGGAGGAGGATGACTGGCCGAGCCAGTGGACTGGGCCGAGCTGGGCCAGGCCAGGGCGACAGGTAAGTTCCTTCTCTCTCCTTTTCTGTTTTTTATTTATTCTATTATTTCTGTAACTTCAGGGCTTTATTAAAAATGCCAGGGCATTTCCAAAAATCATAAAATTAATCATGGCTACTGCTTAGAATATATCCAACAGCAAACATTTAATTTATGATTATTTGAGCATCTAAAATATTTTATAGCATTTAGATGCCCAAATGCAAATATTATAAGAATTAATCCAATGACCTTAAGATGTCCTAGAAAAATGTGCACCATTTTTGTCAAAGGTTTTAACCCAAAACAAAAAGGGTGGGCTTTTTAGAAGGGCATTTCAGGTTCACTAAAAAAGTTTTTAGTAAACCCTAGTTGTTCCAGGGGGGGTGCTGGGGGTTCTGTCATCCCCATTTCAGTTTTCTGGGAAGTTAAACATGATGCACATGTTCAACCAATCCTAATGCATGACTAACACAGGGATGTGACAACTCACCCCCACTCAAAATAATCTCGTCCCGAGATTTAGGATCCTCCGGGAAGAAGGTGGGGTACTCGAGTCGAAGATGATCCTCCCTTTCCCAAGTGGCTTCTTTCTCGGAATGGTGTGACCATTGAACCTTGAGAAACTTGATATTATGGCGTCGAGTGGTACCCTCGGCTTGATCAAGGACACGAACGGGATATTCCCGATATGAGAGGTTATCTTGTAGATCAAGCGTTTCGTGGTCCACTCCACGGATAGGATCCACGAAGCAATGCCTAAGTTGAGAAACGTGGAAGACATCATGAACTCTGGAAAGATGCGAGGGTAGTTCCAATTGGTAGGCAACTTCTCCTCGTTTGGCAAGAATGCGAAAGGGTCCAATGTAACGAGGAGCCAATTTGCCTTTGATACCGAAACGATGGGTTCCATTTAACGGAGTAACCCGAAGGTAAGCCTTCTCGCCGACTTCATAAGTCATGAGCTTATGTTTACGATCATATTGGCTCTTTTGACGAGATTGGGCTGTTTTCAATTTCTCACGAATAATGCGAACCTGCTCTTCTGCTTCCTGAATCATATTCGGGCCAAAGAGTTGTCTTTCCCCGGTTTCTGACCAGTTAAGAGGCGTTCGACATTTTCGTCCATAAAGAACTTCGAAAGGAGCTTTGCCCAAGCTAGCTCCGCGAATGGAAGGCATTTCTCCCAACCCATTCCGAATGAGATGACAGAAGCTTGGAGCATATCTTCCAGAATTTGATTGACTCGCTCTACTTGACCACTTGATTGAGGATGGAAGGCGGTGCTAAAAGAGAGACGAGTTCCCATAGCATTTTGGAAACTTTCCCAAAATCGAGAGGTGAAGAGACTCCCACGGTCTAAGTTAATTTCCAATGGGACACCATGAAGAGACACTATTCGGGAGATGTATAAATCAGCTAGCTGGCTAGCGGTGATACTCTCACGAACAGGTAGGAAATGGGCTACTTTGGAAAGACGGTCGATCATGACGAAGATGGCATTATTCCCTCTCTTGGTCCTGGGAAACCCAGTAATGAAATCCATACTGATTTTATCCCATTTTCACTCAGGAATAGCCAAAGGTTGAAGGGTTCCAGCAGGCCGTTGATGCTCTGCTTTAACACGATGACAAACATCGCAAATAGCAATGTATTGAGCGATTTCTCTCTTCATCCTAGTCCACCAAAACCTCTAGCGTAGGTCTTGATACATTTTAGTACTACCTGGATGAATGGTGAGAGGGGATTCATGAGCCTCCTTAAGAATCAACTGGCGTAAATGTTGTTTCTTGGGAACCACCAAGCGGTTCTCGAAGAAGACAACACCTCGCTCATCCATGGAAAAACATTTAGCAACTCCGCTAGCGATGTTTTCCTTAATCCGGGATATGCCCTTATCATACCGCTGGGCGGTTATGATCTGATCCATAAGATTAGGCTTCGCCACCAGGGTGGATAGAAATCCTCGAGGAACAATGTGAAGATTAAGCTTACGAAATTCCTCATGGAGAAATGGTTGACTTTGTTGTAACATCAGGTTGTTACAATAGGACTTACGACTTAGCGCATCAGCCATGACATTGGCTTTGCCCGGGGTGTAAGTTATTCCTAAGTCGTAATCCGAGATCAACTCAACCCAACGTCTTTGCCTGAGATTCAAATCCGGTTGGGTGAAGATATATGTCAAACTTTGGTGATCGGTGAAGATCTCGCAATGATTACTGAGGAGGTAATGTCGCCAAGTTTTGAGTGCATGGACTACAGCTGCAAGCTCTAGATCATGTGTGGGATAGTTTTCATTGCCGTGAAGGATAGGCAATTACCTGACAATCTTGCATGAGTATGCAACCTAGTCCTTGTCGCGAGGCGTCGCAATTGATAATAAAGTCCTTGGAGAAATCTGGTGGTACTAGTACGGGAGCAGATGTCAGGCGTCTTTTTAGTTCCTGAAAGCTGAACAAGCACTATGGAGTCCACTCGAACCTTTTATCTTTCTTGAGGAGTTCAGTTAGAGGTTTAGCAACCTTGGAGAAATTCTCGATGAAGCGGCGGCAGTAGCTCGCCAAACCAAGGAAGCTCCGAACTTGCTTGACCGTCTCAGGTGGAGTCCAATCAAGGACGACCTGAACTTGCTCGAGATTTACAGCAATACCCTTACCAGAGATTACATGGCCTAGATAAGTCACTTCTGGCAACCAAAATTCACACTTGGAGAATTTGGCATAAAGGCGATGCTCTCGAAGTTTCGTCAATACCAGCCTTAGATGTTCGGCATGTTCCTCTTCATTCTTGGAGTAGATGAGTATGTCATCGAGGTATACTACGACGAATTTATCCAAATACTCCATGAAGACCGAGTTCATTAACCGAGAGAAGGTGGCTGGGGCATTGGTTAAACCGAAGGACATAACGGTGTACTCGTATTGGCCATAGCGAGTAACAAAGGCCGTTTTGGGAATGTCCCCATTTCTGATTTTGATTTAATGGTAGCCCAACCTCAAATCCATCTTGGAAAAGACTAAGGATCCAGCGAGCTGATCATACAGACCGTTGATCCTGGGAAGCGGATACTTGTTCTTGATGGTGACCAAGTTGACAGGTCGGTAATCTACAACCATCTGATCCGTTCCATCCTTCTTCTTGACAAAGAGGACAGGGCAAGCCCAAGGAGAGGAACTAGGACGGATGAAACCCTTTTTCAAGGACTCATCGAGTTGGTTCTTAAGCTCGGCTAGTTCTAAGGGTGCCATCTTATAGGGTCTTCTAGAAATTGGTACGGTTCTTGGAACAAGGTCTATCACGAACTCGACATCCCTGTCAGGTGGAACACCTGGCAGTTCTTCTGGAAAGACATCCGAAAATCTCGGACTACCGGAATATCCTCAAGGTCTGGAAGGGGGTTGGCATTTAGGGAGTAAAGCTGGCGCTTGGCCACTCAAGTTAAGACATTGACTGTCTTGCCCGATGGGTGAGTAAGTTGAACGGTTCTAGTGGCACAATCAATCTTAGCATAATGAGCTAACATCCAGTCCATACCCAAGATGATGTTAATGTCCGAGGACTTGAGAGCTATTAAGGATGCAAGGAAGACAAATCTATCAACAAGAATTTCGTTCCCATGGCTTACTCTAGAAGTTTGCCATTTGGAACCCGGAGTTTGAATTACCATGGAAGTGGGCATGTCACAGAATGTCGTGTTATGCAAACGAGCATAGTTCTCGGATATGAATGAATGAGATGCTCCAGTATCGAAAAGAACAGATGCCGGATGGCAATTAACAAGGAGCGTACCAAGGACGACATTAGGATCCTCATGAGCCTCCTCGGCTGAAAAATAGTTGACATGGCCACGTGCAATGCTGACCGGCTTGGCGTAGAATGTCTTTCCCGCTGGCTTACCACGGCCAATGGACTTTCCAGACTGATTGGGGTTGTTGTTCTGAGGACACTCTCGGCTATAATGACCCGGCTCTCCACACTTGAAACATGTCACCACATTGGGGCGTGGAGCAGCATTAGCAGCGGGGCCACCATAGGGCTTGGGCAGTGCAAACTGTTGGTTGGGATGAGGCACCTCAAAGGATGGCCTCGGAATGAACCTGGGTGGCAGTGTCGTGCTTGGAATCCACACCCGGCGCTTCTGAGATCCAGAGCTGGATGAAGAGCCAAAATCACGGGAGTGCTTGCGTGAAGCGTCATAATCAGACTGGCCTGTCTCAGCACTGATGGCTTTATTGACCAACTTCTGGAAGGAGGTGCACTCGTGCAGACGAAGATCGCGGCGAAGTTCAGGGCTAAGTTCCTTGCAGAACCTTGCCTGCTTCTTGGCGTCAGTGGATACCTCTTCAGGAGCATATCGTGCCAGATTCCCAAATTCACGACTATATGCATCCACAGTCAGTCTTCCTTGGGTGAAATTGCAGAACTCTTCCCTCTTGCGATCTATGAGACCTTCCGGGATGTGATGCTCATGGAAAGCCTCACTGAATTCAGCCTAAGTAGTGATTTGGCCGACCGAGCGCATAGCTTCAAAATTTTCCCACCAAAGACTAGCAGGGCCTTCGAGGTGATAGGCAGCATAAGTAACCTTATCAGCTTCGGCTACGTTGGCAGAACGTAGCTTGTGGGTGATGTTGCAAAGCCAGTCATCCACGTCGAGAGGCTCGACGGAATGGTTAAACTTTGGTGGGTACAACTTGATGAAGTCATTGATTGACACCAAGTCATTTCGTTGATGGCGTGCAGTGTTCTGCTCAATCCGCTCCAACAAGCAGTTAGTCTCACGCTTGTTTCTTTCCGCCTCCAGCATCACTTTGGCCAGAGAAGGCGGGTGAGGCAGATTTCACCCCTAGCTGCACTGGCTTCCCCCTGCTCCGGGGCAGCAGGGTTGCTGCGGGTGTTGACCATCCTAGGAGAAAACAAGACAACGGTTTAGATAAGGATGGCACAACTTAGCAAGGAAGTGCAGAATGTAATGGATAACACGGAATGCAGAGATGTTCATTGCACAACATGGTAATATAGAAACTGCCATATATATACCATTGGTCATACACCATACATAGTTTAGTACAAGCCCAGGCTATAGTACAACTATGATGAAAGACGTTACATCTCATCGGAGGCATTCCAAGCTCCTATACATTATTTGTCTACACCTCCGGAATTGATTACACACTAAGTCATATTCCACAAGTCACGCAGGACAGTGGAGATACAACTATTACAATACTAGTGATACTACTACTAACTCAGATAGCTCCGTAGTAGTCCTCATAGAAGTCACCTCCATAGCCTGGAAGTTCAACGTGATCATTTGGGAACAGACGGTCCGGAGGAGCTTGTGGACCATAGGGGCTAGGATGAGGTCTTGGACCAACAAACGGTGGCCTGCGGGGACCATGGGGTGGGGTGATGCCTCCCACATCACGCCAATCCACCATGTCTGGCAGAGCAGATCTCACAGGATACAGATCCCTTGTATCCATATATCCAGCTTGCACAGCAGGTGCAAACCGAGTCAAAGTGGCCCAATGATCAGCACGGGTGTTGAAAAGCTCCAGTCTCAAGGCCCGATTCTCTCGGTCCTTATCCTCGAGCATCTCGGCAGTGGTGCGAGTTAGTGAGTCCTCACGTGTGGAGTCCGCATAGATAGCCTGGAGATACCCTTGCGCTCCCAAAGTGAAGCTGGCATATAACAGAAGTCGGTGTTCCGAAGCAGGCTAGTCCGGACTCGCATGATGGTCATCATGGAATAGGCAGCATCCTGCACAACCATCTCAACAGTAACCCCTAGTCCATAGGAACAGTGAAGGGGCTCAGTGGCTCCAGGATAAGAGGGATATATCCTGACGGTACAGAGGTACTGGCTCTGGTTGAAGTCTCGTAATTGATCTTCGACAGTGTATTCGGGATACCAACGGTAACCCGTCTCGATCATTACCCGAACTAACATAGCAGTATGACCGGGCACGTCGAGGCACCGGGTCAGGCGAACCACTTGGTTTTGAGCACGAGTGGCCATCTGAAGGCTCAACCACGATGCAAGACATTAGAATTTCTAGGGAAAATTGGACAGCATAACAGCTGTAAATGCTTAGAAAATGAGTTGAGACATCCACAACAGTTTGCAATACCACTCAACAACATCATATCAAGGTTCTGATTCCACTGGCGACATACTAAAAGTAGTAGAAACTGAACTGAGGCTTGAAAAACAATCCTATAAGCTACTACGGATTAGTAACACGTGAACCTGATAGAAGAAGAGAGCCTAGTCCTTAACCCACGTTGAATGAGAAGAGAATGACTCAGATCAGAGGCATAAGGTAAAGGAGTAAAAGAGCCTTATGGTCCCTCCCACAATCAATTCCCCTACATATAACTAAAGCATTTCTAGACTCGACATCGACCAGTTTGGCTCAACGAACCTAGAGGCAGTCCGGCTCTAATGCCAACGCTGTCAGGACCCCGATTCCAAGTCACATAGATCTAGCCGGTAACACCTCATATCACATTGCGGCCTGACGCACGGTATCCCCATGGGTGTCGCCTTACCATGGCCCGGGACCGTTTGCGCCTTTTGGCTCACGTATATGATAGTGTCGCTAGCATCCATATGTCAGAGAACCTGGGCCGACATGGCCAGTCGTGAACCCAAAGCGGCACAGACCTATGGAGACAGGCATACATGAATCACATCGAGCATGTCGGTCATCAGCGAGTGAATCCGGGCTGTAGCACTGGGCTAACAGGACTCCGGGGAACCCGGGCTGTAGCAGGCTAGGCAGGACTCCGGAAATCACCGCGTGACATTTCCCCGAAGGGACAGACATAGGAACGAAGTGAAACACATGCCGACCAGTCAAGTGTCCTGAGCAGTAGTGCTGGGCTAGCAGGACTCCGGTGAACCAGGCTGTAGTGGACTACTATGGCTCGAGGAACACTAGACTACATTTCCCCATAAGAAAGGCTGCCAAGGATAAACAACTAGATTGTCGGATCCCACACATACCAAGCATTTAAATCGTACACACAATATGCTCGATATGTGCAAATACAACATGGCATCACAACAGAACTCTACAACTCAAGTACTTTATTTAAAGGCTCCAGAGAGCCATATATAACATGTTCATACAGGTAGGGGTCACATGACCCGACACTCAAGTCATACAAGCATACAAGCACATGCGGAAGCAAATAGTCTGAGTACAGACACTAGAAAGCAAGAAGGCTTCTCGAAGCATGTCTATCTACATAGGGCCCTCCATGGCCAGGATCACCACCTGGGTGGCAAGTTACTCATCGACGTCGAGGTCTACATAAAACCCATCGAAGGGGGCGGTGTTGTCGCCTGAAAACAGTAATTAAGCAAACATGAGTACAAAGGTACTCAGCAAGTCTTACATCAGAACCTACTATACATGCTCATTCTCAAGAAGGTGGTGGAGTTATTGCAGCAAGCCAGCTTTGACTCTTGGCTAAGCTATCCTACGAGACTTCACTAGTAAAATAGTTTTCGCACACGAGTCCACTAATCACCAACACAATACTCCACCGGGGATCCTCCCTCGTCATCGTACGAGAGGGCCATCCTCGGTACTCACACTTATCTTGAGTCTTTTAGTAGTATCCATTAACTTGTCTATCAACTGTATAGGCAACCAAGTAGTCCTTTACCGCGGACGCGGCTATTCGAATAGATGATGTTAACCCTGCAGGGGTGTACTTCCTCATACATGCTTTCACCACTTACCGCCATTTACACGACATGTACTCGGCAACCTTCAAGCGGAAGCCCAACGAGGGTGTCGGCCACGGCCTACCTAAACACTCAAGTCTCTAGTCCAATTTTATCGCCTATCCAGGTTCCATCCGCAGGGAGTCCAGCCGAGGTTTCCACATACGGCCCCGAACGATGTGAACAGGGTTCCCGAGACACCAAACGGATGACTCGGTACACCGTGCCACGGTATATCTACCACAACATAGCACACCCCTAGGGTCAGCGCTACGCACGGCCGCCAACACATAACCTACAAACACCAGAAACTAATTGCTACTCCTGGACAGAGTACTAGGGTGATTAAGAAGCCGAGAGGGTCAATTAAGGATCCCAATGCATGGTAGTAGCTGATTCTTAAAATCACACATACAGATCTCAGTTCTTAGGGACGGCCTCAATGAAACAACCCACCATGTACTCATACATGGCCTCTCATCAATACCTTTACCAAATCATGTTCAACACATCCCTCACATTACCGACTGAGGGAGTCCTGGATTAGGGGGTGTTCGGATAGCCGGACTATACCTTCAGCCGGACTCCTGGACTATGAAGATACAAGATTGAAGACTCCGTCCCGTGTCCGGAAGGGACTTCCCTTGGCGTGGAAGGCAAGCTTGGCGATACGGATGTTCAGATCTCCTACCATTGTAACCGACTCTATGTAACCCTAACCCTCTCCGGTGTCTATATAAACCGGAGGGTTTTAGTCCATAGGACAACATACACATCAACAATCATACCATAGGCTAGCTTCTAGGGTTTAGCCTCTCTTATCTCGTGGTAGATCAACTCTTGTAATACCCATATCATCAATATTAATCAAGAAGGACGTAGGGTTTTACCTCCATCAAGAGGGCCCGAACCTGGGTAAAACTTCGTGTCCCCTGCCTCCTGTTACCATCTGGCCTAGACGCACAGTTCGGGACCCCCTACCCTAGATCCGCCGGTTTTTACACCGACATTGGTGCTTTCATTGAGAGTTCCTCTGTGTCGTCGCCATCAGGAAGGATGCCTTGCCCTGTCTTTAAAGACGGCACCGTTGCTAAGGGAGCTTTTGCTGTCGGCCAAACCCTCCGGCTAGGTGGTTTTCTTATGACCGCCTGTTCGACCTCTACGCCGACGATGACCTCTCGAGTCATCGAAAAAAATCTTCACGTCAGCTCGGAACTCGCCGAGCAGTTAGATCCAATGGAGCTCTCCTCCATAAACGAGATCTTGTATCGCTTTGCCGCCTTGGGAGTCACTACGGATTACGACTAGATTGGGCCTAAACCCGATCTGAGAGAAATTAACTCTCCCCAAGTCACCCACCACGTTGCCGTGGTAGAGGGACAGTGCGGCGACCCCTCATCTATCTTAAGGACTCTTTATGTCCGGATTCCCGATCCCTCCAATCCGGATACGCGCGGAGGGGAGGACATCACTCAAGACCTGAACCTAGAGTCAGGCGACGGACTGGATTCATTGGACGACATCCAGGAATCCAAATTTTCAAGTCCGGAAATTCCTCGGCCTTTGAGCCTCAGATGGGGTGAGACTTCGGATTTAATTCCACCCACCCACCCGAACATTAGCGATCTATCCCAAATCAGGCAAGAGCCCGAAGAAATAGTACATCACTACTAGGCCAGATTCCTCCCGGATATGAATAGGATAAAGGACTGCCGCGAGGGAGACGCGATTTCATTCTTCTACAATAGTTGCACGGACTAGGGAATCCTCAACGCCATAAGTCGCCATGATATTACATGCTTTGCTGACTTGGCGTCCATAGTACGAAAGTACTGTGCGATGGAAAGCGCCCGGAAAATCGAAACAAAATTTTGGGACAATCCGGCCCTAAATGCAAACCCAGCCCGAAATAAAAGGGTGCATCATCGCCAGACACCCGGGTCAAACGCCAAAAGGCAAAAACCCTCTACAGGGCATGGAACCGTATTGGAAGGATGGCTTAGTGGACCCTGTAAAATTCATAGCACAGAGGACGCCACTCCAACTCACAGCCTTAGAGCATGTTGGATACTCCGGCAGGTGGCCAAAATTGGCGAAAATCTCCTAATTCCGGAGGCCACAGAGAGCCACCCCAGAGACACCAATACGGTATTAACAGTCTTCGAGACTTTCGCATCAAATAATATGCGAAAAATAACACTCCGCAGCCTTGCCGAAGTCTACCAAGTAGCAACAATAAACCCATGGAGTGACACGGCTATTACCTTTAACGCGAGTGATGAACCTAAATTCCGAACAGCCCGAGCACCAGCTGCATTGGTCCTCAGTCCAATAGTGGACGACTTTCGTCTTACCAAGGTACTCATGGATGGTGGCAGCGGATTGAACCTCATTTATGAGGAAACCCTTCAAAAAATGGAAATAGACTGGAACCGCATTGAGCGAAGCAGCACAACCTTTAGAGGAATAATCCCGAGTCGGGAAGCGCGCTGTACAGGAAAAATCACACTAGATGTGGTGTTCGGCACGCCGGATAATTACAGGTCCGAAGAGGTCACGTTCCAAGTGGCTCCATTCAGCAGCGGTTACCACGCTCTGCTAGGGCGGGAAGCGTTTACAATCTTCCAAGCAATACCCCATAACGGGTACACGAAGCTAAAGATGCCCGGGCCTAACGGAATCATCACTCTCGCTAGTGATCCGGACATAGCACTCCGCGCCGAAAACAAGACAGCCGCACTAGCCCTCGAGGCACTATCCAAAGCCCTAGCGGCTGAGGAACTGACTGCGCTGCGCTCCATGGTGAATAGGGATGATGTGGTACTCGACAAAAGATCCAAGTCCACCTCCTTTAAACTGGCGGACGAAATAGTCAAATTCCAGGTCCATCCAACGGACCCCAATAAAACAGCTTCCATCGGGGCACAGTTAAACCCTGATGTAGATGCCGCACTGTGAGAGTTCCTACAAGAGAACTGGGACATTTTCGCCTAGCACCCTTTAGACATGCCAGGAATCCCATGCAGGCTGGCCGAGCACAGCTTAAATATCCTAAAAGGATTCAAACCCGTCAAACAAGCTCTTCGGCGTTTTTCGAACCTAAGAGACAGGCCATGGGAGAAGAGCTAGCAAAGCTATTGGAGGCCGGATTCATCAGAGATATAAAACATCCGGACTAGCTAGCAAACCTGGTGATGGTACCAAAGAAGGACAAATCCTGGCGCCTCTGTGTTGATTTTAAAGACCTTAACAAGGCTTGCCCAAAGGATCCCTTCCCCCTCCCACGCATCGATCAAATTATCGACGCTACCGCAGGACACGATTCGTTGTGTTTCCTCGATGCATACTCCGGCTACCATCAAATCAAGATGGCAGAGTCAGACCAAGCCGCAACGGCATTCATCACACCATACGGCCCATTCTGCTTCAACACAATGCCCTTCGGGCTCAAAAACGCCGGCGCAACGTATCAGCGCATGATTCAGACATGTCTGGCAAACCAGATCGGCAAAACAGTGGAGGCATACGTAGATGATGTGGTCATCAAAACAAGACATGTCGAATCTCTAGTAGACGACTTGAGTCTCACATTTGATAACCTCCGAACATACGACATCAAGCTCAATCCGGAAAAATGCGTTTTTGGCGTTCCAGCCGAAAAGCTCTTGGGCTTCATTGTATCCAGTAGAGGAATTGAAGCAAATCTAGCCAAGATCCAAGCTCTGTCACAATTGGATATCCCAAAAAACCTCAAACAAATACAAAAGTTAACCGGATGCATGGAGGCTCTAAGCCGCTTTATCTCCCGCTTGGGAGAAAAGGCCCTACCCCTCTACCGCTTCCTTCGGCGCACCGAACACTTCGAGTGGAGGGATGCAGCCACGGCCGGACTCGACGAAATAAAAGCCATATTGGCAACAAACCCAGTCCTGGCCGCGCCAAACATTGGCGAACCAATGCTATTGTACATTGCAGCAACACATCAGGTTGTAAGCGCAGTGCTCGTCGTCGAACGAGAAACGGACGAACACAAATTCCCCCTTCAAAAGCCGGTCTATTATGTGTCCACTGTTCTCACTCCGTGCAAATCAGTGTACCCGCATTATCAAAAGATTGCGTACGCGGTATTCATGGCATCCCGGAAGCTACGACACTACTTTCAAGAGTGTTCAATTACAGTAGCCTCGGAAGTACCACTTAATGATATTATAAACAACTGTGACGCAATGGGCCGGATTGCAAAATGGGCCATTGAGCTCCTCCCGTTCGACATAACTTATAAGCCACGGCGAGCCATCAAGTCGCAAGTTTTGGCTGACTTCGTCGTAGAATGGACGGAGGCCGAACTCCCTAAAGAGTACGGCGCATATTCAAATTGGATCATGCATTTCGACGGCTCGAAGATGTTGGCCGGACTAGGGGCTGGCGTCGTTTTGACATCCTCCACAGGAGACACAGTTCAATACGTACTCCAGATTATGTACACAGACTCCGACAATGCAGCCGAATATGAGGCCCTTTTACATGGTCTCCGGATGGCAGTATCCATGGGCATTCAACGCCTAGAGGTGCGCGGGGACTCAAACCTTGCAATATCCCAAATTAATGGAGACTTCGATACCAAGGATCCGAAAATGGCGGCCTACCACAATGCCATCCTCAAAATGTCAGCTTGGTTCGAAGGGCTTGAATTTCACCATATAGCCCGGGAAAATAATCAGGCGGCAGATGTCTTGGCACGCATCGGTGCAAAATGCGATGCAGTCCCCCCCCCCAACATCTTTTTGGAAAGGCTGTTCAAGCCATCCGTAGTATGGGAAGGGGAGCCGAACAATAACAGCCCGGACCCAACCGCACTGCCCGACACCGAACATTCTGACACAATCGGAGGCTCTGCCAATGAAACAACACCTTCATCCCACGTAATAATGGCCATCATCGCTCCATGGATAGAACCATTCCTTGCCTACCTTACTAGGCAAGAACTCCCCGAGGACCAAAATGAGGCACGCTGCATAGTGCGGCGATCTAAAGCCTACAAAGTCCACAAGGGAGAGCTTTATAAGAAAAGCACTACCAGAGTCCTCCAAAGGTGCATCTTCGAAGAGGAAGGGCAGAACCTCCTGGCTGAAATTCATGCCGGACTCGGTGGTCATCACGCCGCAGCTCGGTCCCTTGTAAGCAAGGCCTTCCGTACAGGCTTTTATTGGCCGACGGCCCGGGCAGACGCCCAGGACTTAGTCCAACGATGCGTCGGTTGCCAGCTCTTTGCAAACCAAAGCCATATGCCACCCACCGCCCTCCAAACTATCCCCATTACTTGGCCCTTTGCAGTCTGGGAGCTTGACATGGTTGGACCCCTTAAAGGCGGAACCCACAAGCAAAAATACTTACTGGTCATGGTGGATAAGTTCACCAAATGGATAGAAGCCAAGCCTGTTAAGACGGCCGAATCCGGACCGGTGATATACTTTATATCCGGGGTTGTACACCGTTACGGCGTCCCCCACAGCATCATCACTGATAATGGCATGAATTTTACGGCCGATGAGGTAAAACTCTGGTGCAAAAACATGGGCATCAAGCTCGATTATGCTTCCGTCTATCACCCACAAACTAACGGCCAGGTCAAACGTGCAAATGGTCTTATCATGAGCGGCATTAAACCCAGATTAGTGCGGTCCCTCAAGGAATCTAACACGCACTGGGTAGAGGAGCTCGACTCCGTACTCTGGAGGCTGCGGACCACGCCGAATCGCACCACCGGATACACACCATTCTTTATGGTGTACGGCGCAGAGGCAGTTTTGCCTTGCGACATAATTCATGACTCACCTCGAGTGCGCATGTACAAAGAAAGAGAAGCCGAGCTCGATCGGCAGGACAGTTTGGACGCATTGGAGGAGGAGCGTGACGTGGCAAAAGCCCGTTCCGCATTCTATCAATAGCAGGCTCGAAGATACCAAAGCAGAGAAGTACGGGCCAAAAATTATAACGTTGGTGAATTAGTTCTATGCCTGCCGGACAAGAAAAAGGACAAACTCAAGCCCAAGTGGGAAGGTCCCTTCATAATTGACCAAGTCCTAACTGGTGGAGTGTACCACATGCGAGATGCATCGAATAACCGACTCGAGCCGAACCAATGGAACACAGCCCGTCTCCGAAGATTCTATGCCTAGCGCCGGACTCTATGTTCGTCTCCTTCCTCTGTCCATTTTTTATATACTGTCTGTCTTATATTTCTCTCCTTCTCCCTTCCCTTTCTCTTATAGCCTTTAAAGGCTCATCAAATGACATGCTATTCACACTCATTAAACCTGGGGGCTTCCTTTAACAGAAGCTTATTTATACGGGCTTCATGCCCAACACATGTGTTACACTTCCGCATGTACCTTTTATTTCACCATTATATGCATCGATATGACTTAAGTTTTGGCCAAGCTGGGTTGTCTGGCTCCTGTGCTTACCCCTACGTTCCCGATTGTTTGGCTAGGCGGTAAAGGGAGCACCTCTGCGATTGTTACTGCCAGATAAGCCGGATGTGTACCTCAGACTGGGTGAAGCCGAAAGCTAGCGTTCTTAAGGGAATATTCGGCCGGTGACCTAAAAGATGATCTTTTCACTTATTTATTTACGCACCCCCAGATGCTTTTTCCTGCGTCTTTTTCGCAGAATGGACATGCACTTTAGGGCATGCCTCCCAGGGAAAGGAACCCCTAATGGAACGATTCTCCCTGGAAGATGTTTCTTACTAACCATGTAATATAACATAACTAGTCGGGCACTTGTCTGTTCACGCACTAATGACCCCTACGCCTGGTCTCCATGCATTCCCTGGTTCTTATATAACCGCATGGGAATTCAGACACAGTCCGGACCGTCAGGTCCCAAGGCTAAAGCGAAAAGGTCGGCCATGACAAACGATCTACAATCCGGCTAGAAGGCATTATAAATGTCAATTCAATTACATAGTCATTCTGACTGATTGTATTCCTCTTCAATACCATCTAACAGGCTGTCTAATTTACAATCCTGCTGTGAATACTTTGCGGCCAATTCTACTTGGCCGTATACTAAGCTTACAGGGATCTCCTTCCCATCGGGCCCCATAGGACCGACCTCGGCCATGTGGTTGGGGTCAGCCTTTGTGTAGCGCGTCTTCACCATGGCCCAGGCCTCCCTAGCGCCTTGACGGCAGGCCGATATCTTCCACAATCGGAAGCGCCGTCGTGCTCCCTTTAGCTTCTCTGCAAGCTCTCCAAGACCTTCGGGCATGGAGATGGATGGCCACAAGGCCTGGGCGATGCCTTGCATCGCCTGCCGAACTCGCTCGAGCAGTTGCGAGAGCTCGGGAAGAAGGTCACCCGTAGAACCGGGCATCTCCTCTGTAGGACGACCTGTTAGCACACCTACAGACATTACTCTGTTAGTCGACTTCCCCGACGAACTCTTTTTTCAAAGGTTCGTTCAAGCACTTACTAAATATGCCGCGCCGAAGCCACAGATTCTCCTTAACGGAGTCTGACAGCTGAGCACGAACATCTTTCAGTTTGGCGCCCAGCTTGGTGTTGGCATCTTGGAGATCGTTCTTCTCCTGCCTCACCTTTGTCAGCACCTTCTCACTAGCCTTCAGCTGACGTAGGAGTTGTTGCCTTTCCGGATCCAATCCGGCGCCATCTGCAATTTCATTTGTCAGATTCGCACCCATGCCGCGCTTCGCAAAATACTTATCTTTCGAAGTGTATATTACCAGAGGGGGTCTCCTTGGGCTCCCCTGCCGTGGCTAGTGCGGCCTCAAGTTGGGCTTTGCACTCTTCCAGCTCCTGGGACAGTAGGGAATTCTTTTCTGTAAGAACCTGCATAACAAATGATCCTTAAATGAGTTATTCTAACTGTTTCAAGTCTCGGGGGCTACTGGTATATATATATAATTACCAAAAATTTCTTACCCGTATGTCTTTTACATATTGCTCCGTGGCTCTGGTTAGACCATTTTGAGCGGCACGGAGGTACGCATCTCCCGAATTGAAGGCATCCAATGCCTCTGGGAGAAACAAGCATCGCGAAGAATTGTCCGGCGACGCCTGTGGTTCATGGCACTCTCCACCTCAGAATTGGTGGCAGACAACCTGTCCACATCCTCTGTCGGAGGAGCGTCCGGTGCGGGCCTTGTGTTCGCCTCCGCCTCCGGACCAGGCTTTGGAGCCTGGCTGGTGGAGGCGCGATTGGTAGCCTCTCCGGATATAGTCCGGCGAGGTCTCTTTGTCCTGAAGAGAGCACGAGTGTTAATATGCCTTGAAGGTATAACACCTGGGATAAGGGGTCGCGCCATACCTTTGCGCTGACGCCTCGGTCCGGACTGCACTTCTTTTCTGCCCACAGGGCCCTGTGGCCCCTCGTTGGCTTGTCGCCGCAGGTTCGGCCTCCCGTCTCACCGGGATTAGCCCTATGTAATCGGCCGTAATGGCCACCAAGGCGTTGTCCTTTCTCATTTGATGGTACACTCCATCAATCAGCTCCACAGATAAGTACGGATCCTCTTGGGAGACAGGGTCGAGGGACCGTCCTGGATCCTCGGGCTGTGGAGGAGGGATGTTTATTTCTTTAACAGCCTGGCGCAGTTCCTGCGTTGAAGTCGTTAGACTAAATATTTAACAATGGGAATATAAAATGGATGGGCAAGTGAATGTGACCGCTTACCCAGCTTGGGGGATTGTACATAGAAAATCCACCCTGTGGGTCGGCGCGGAGAAATTCCTCCTCTTCTCCCTTGTACAAAGCAGACAAGGTCTTTGTCAGAGCCGCAGCCGAATCCGGCCCTTTACGGCCGTAGCGGGTGGCGTCGTCCTCCCCGTTGAAGTCCCACATGGGGTGGCCTCTATACTGTAGCGGCTGCACCCCTCGCATGATGCATGCGGCCATGACCCCGATCATGGTCAGTCCGGAATGAGCTAACAATCTTATCCGGCCCATCAGGTAAAGAACGTCCTTGTCACTTTCCCTCTGAGGGCTCCGTGGATGCCAACTTAAGCGCTTCTTCAGTGGAGCACTGTCGAACTCAGGGAGGCCCATCCGGATAGGATCCGGCAGCGGGACGTCCTCTATATAAAACCATTCCGAAGGCCAGTCCTCGGACGCCTTCTTTGGGGTTCCGGATAGGTATCCGGTCCCGGCGATGCGCCACACTTCGGCTCCGCCCACTTGATATATTGACCCCTTCCGAGAACGGGGCACCAGGCAGAATAGCTCTTTCCATAGCCCGAAATGAGCCTCAACGCCCAAAAACAGCTCGCAGAGGGCTACGAAGCCTGCGATATGCAATACGGAGGCAGGCGTAAGATTATGTAGCTGGAGGCCGTAGAACTCCAGGAGCCCCTGGAGAAACGAATGGATTGGAAATCCGATCCCTCTTATTAAATAAGGGACAAGGCATACCCGCTCTCCTTTGGAGGGATTAGGGGCACTCTCCGCTTGCTCTCCGCCACTATAGATGGCAAGACCGGCTTGAACCAGGACCATATAGGCCGGGGGAGAAATCCCTTGGTCTGGAGCGTCACTAGCTCGCTATGCGGGATGGAGCATCTCTCCCAATATCCAGGCTTAGGGCTGGAAGGGCGAGAGGAGGAGTTGCGATGGCTGGCCATGATGGAATGGACCTTTGTCGGATACACTCTGATGAACACTCGCGAAGGGGAGAAGGTGTGGTTTGGATCTAAATCCTCGTCCCTTTAAATGGGCGGCTCATTTATGCGGCTAGGGGTGTGAATGTAAAAACACCCTAACCTCTCATATTCGTTTGACACGTGGGAAACGGCCATTACCGGGCACACAAGAAACCGGACTTTATTCAACAGGTACACGGAATTTGGAGGAGAACCCGCCTTGCAATGCCGAAGACAATCTGTGCGCCAGACTCATCGTCATTGAAGCCTGGTTCGGGGGCTACTGAGGGAGTCCTGGATTAGGGGGTGTTCGGATAGCCGGACTATACCTTCAGCCGGACTCCTGGACTATGAAGATACAAGATTGAAGACTCCATCCCGTGTCCGGAAGGGACTTTCCTTGGCGTGGAATGCAAGCTTGGCGATACGGATGTTCAGATCTCCTACAATTGTAACCGACTCTATGTAACCCTAACCCTCTCCAGTGTCTATATAAACCGGAGGGTTTTAGTCCATAGGACAACAAACACATCAACAATCATACCATAGGCTAGCTTCTAGGGTTTAGCCTCTCTGCTCTCGTGGTAGATCAACTCTTGTAATACCCATATCATCAATATTAATCAAGCAGGACGTAGTGTTTTACCTCCATCGAGAGGGCCCGAACCTGGGTAAAACTTCGTGTCCCCTGCCTCCTGTTACCATCCGGCCTAGACGCACAGTTCGGGACCCCCTACCCGAGATCCGCCCGTTTTGACACCGACATCGACATAATCATTTCACTCTAGCCCATCACCCAGATGAACCAGACCTGACACAACTCTAAGCATAGCAGGCATAGCAAGGTAGGAAACACATACATGGCACAATCAACTCCTACACATGCTAGTGGGTTTCATCTAGTTACTGTGGCAATGACAGGTCATGCAGAGGATAAGGGTTCAACTACTATAGCACACAGTAGTTTGAATCGCGTTGTCTTAATGAAGTAAACAAGAGTAGAAGCGAGAACATGGGTTTGTATCGGAATGATCAATGGGTTGCTTGCCTGATGTAGTGGTGGTAGGGTACTGCCGATACTCGGAGTTATCCTCGGAGGCAGAACCTACCACGAAAGACACACCGAACATAATCAACACATGACAATATGCAACAATATGATGCATGCTATGACATGGCAAAATGAATGTGTCTTGGCCTAATGCAAGCTAAAACTGAAAGGAATGAACTTATTTGAATCAAAGATTCAAATGTTAGTTCATTTAACATAGCCTTATTAGTGCATTATCTTATTTTTCTTGAACAGCAAGGTTAACTTGTTTTGTCATGCATGAAACCATTACAGATGGATAGATTGAATTTTTCTGATCATTTTTCATATATAATTTGTTTGATTTGGAGCTATGGTTGATTTTCTATGATTTTTAGAAGTTTTGACTATTCTCTGGAATTTCCTATATAAGAATAATTCCAGTAAAGGATTTACTGCGTCAACATTGCGTCAGAGTGACGTCAGGGGTCAACGGGCCGGTCCAGGTCAACCCTGACCTGTGGGTCCCATCTTTCAGTGTCAACTAACTAACTAAATTTAGTTAGTGTTAAACTAATAGTAACCTAGTTTAATTAGTGGCCTCGGGCCCACACGTCAGTGAGTTAGGGGAAGTCAAACTGGGGTTAACCCAGGTCAAACTCGCCGGAGTTGACCCGGGGCTCGTCGCCGGCAGGGCCAGGGACGGCGGAGGGGTGCGGGTTTTGCACTCCGGCGACCAAAAGGACGGCAGAGACCATCTACGTGATGCGGGGAGTGAGCCACGTCGAGTAGTGGTAGTGGGTGGAGCTGGGGTGGCCGGAAACGATGGCGGCAAGCACGTCCGCGTTAGCCGAAGTTCGGGCGAGGTCGAACTAGTCGCCAGCAGGCACGGCGAGGGGCGTGCGGGGGTGCTACGGGCTCCTGCGAGTGCGTTGAAGACGATGGCGTGCTCGGTTGCGACCCAACGTGGTTGTGGCCACGACGGCGACGTGCGGTGACGGCGGCAAGCTTCGGCCGCGGTGGTTAGTAAGGCTAGAGGAGGAAATAGACGACGAGGAGCGAGGGGTTCGGTAGAGGAGCTCACGGCGATTGCAGGGTGCGTCTCAGCGGGTTCGGGGGAGGTCGGACGACGTCAGGGCATTGCCGGCGATCTTGGCTGCTCGAGGTAGAAGACGACCGCGGTGATGACGTTTGGGGGCGTCCGGGGCGGCGTGGCTCGGCGGAGAGGAAGAGGGGGTCGAGACGGAGCCTCTGGGCCGGTCAGAGAAGCGAGGGAGAGGCGGTGGCCGCGGTGGTGCTTGGCGGCGGCGACGGCTGCACTCGGCAGGGAATGGGGAGAGAGCCAGAGAGGGGGAGAGAGCCACGGGGAGAGTGGGAAGAATGAGAGGGGGACGTGGGGGAGTGCGTGGAACTCGTAGGCGCGTTCGGGGCGTCGGCGGAAGCAGGAGGTGGCCGGCGTGTGGCCGCGGGCGCCGGCCACGCGCCTCTCGTCCTCCTCGCGAGAGGAGGAGGATGACTGGCCGAGCCAGTGGACTGGGCCAAGCTGGGCCAGACCAGGGCGACAGGTAAGTTCCTTCTCTCTCCTTTTCTATTTTTTTATTTATTCTATTATTTCTGTAACTTCAGGGCTTTATTAAAAATGCCAGGGCATTTCCAAAAATCATAAAATTAATCATGGCTACTGCTTAGAATATATCCAACAGCAAACATTTTAGTTTATGATTATTTGAGCATCTAAAATATTTTATAGCATTTAAATGCCCAAATGCAAATACTATAAGAATTAATCCAATGACCTTAAGATGTCCTAGAAAAATGTGCACCATTTTTGTCAAAGGTTTTAAACCAAAACAAAAAGGGTGGGCTTTTTAGAAGGGCATTTCAAGTTCATTGAAAAAGTTTTTAGTAAACCCTAGTTGTTCCAGGGGGGTGTTGGGGGTTCTGTCATCCCCATTTCAGTTTTCTGGGAATTTAAACATGATGCACATGTTCAACCAATCCTAATGCATGACTAACACAGGGATGTGATAGCGCCCCCTGCCTCATGGGCCCCTCGGTGCTCCACCGACATACTCCTTCCTCCTATATATACCTACGTACCCCAAAACGATCAGAACAGGAGCCAAAAACCTAATTCCACCGCCGCAACTTTCTGTATCCACGAGATCCCATCTTGGGGCCAGTTCCGGAGCTCCACCGGAAGAGGGCCGTCATCATGGAGGGCTTCTACATCATCATAGCCCCGCCGATGAAGTGTGAGTAGTTTACCTCAGACCTTCGGGTCCATAGTTAGTAGCTAGATGGCTTCTTCTCTCTCTTTGAATCTCAATATAAAGTCCCCCGTCTCTTGTGGAGATCTATTCGATGTAATCTTCTTTTTGCGATGTGTTTGTTGAGACCGATGAATTGTGGGTTTATGATCAAGTCTATCTATGAATAATATTTGAATCTTCTCTGAATTCTTTTATGTATGATTGGTTATCTTTGCAAGTCTCTTCAAATTATCCGTTTGGTTTGGCCAACTAGATTGGTAGTTCTTGCCATGGGAGAAGTGCTTAGCTTTGGGTTCGATCTTGCGGTGTCCTTTCCCAGTGACAGAAGGGGCAGCAAGGCACGTATTGCATCGTTGCCATCGAGGATAACAAGATGGGGTTTATTGTGACACTCCAAAATTTTTATTTGGTTTTTATCAAAAACCAGGCTATTCAAAATTTTTCTTTTTCAGAAAAACCTTCCACTTAAAAACTCCCTTTGCTTTGGCAAGGATTTTATTTTTTTTCAAACTTTGGTGTTTGATCTTTTGAAACTTCTTCTCTGTTGGTTCTCTCTCAAATTCATTTTTGGAGTTTAATTTGTTTTATTTTTAAAATGAAGCTCTATGAAAATTTGGGGATTTTCATATCTTGGAACCAACCTTGACTTGGCATTTTTGCCCATGTGGTAAAACCCCCTCCAAATCCTCACCTACACCCTGTGATCCACCTAAGTTCTCTGTCCCAACTAATCCAAACAAGTTTTGGATTTTATTCTAATTATTTTTCCTCTCAAATCATTTCTGAAAATTATTTGGAGCCTGAGTGATTTTCAAAGCAAGTACCCTATTGCATTTGAGTTTTGACCTCAAACCAACTCTCCTGGATAGTCCTTTGTACCCACAACTCAGAACCATCTTGATCCACTCCTCCTCTTTTCAAAATTTTCAAAATTCAGTCTCTGCAAGTTTGGACCAGATTTGCCAAATTTGATGAAATTCATATCTACATTGCTCCAAAACTTCCACCAAAATTCAGGTAACCTATTTGAGCAATGAGAAGCCACTCCACCAAAAATCAGCTCAAGGAAAAATCCCTAGATGCCAAAAGCATTCTGTCGAACACCTGAGCTGCACTGTTCTTTGCACTTTCAGTAAAATTCAGATTTACGGTGTCATTTTCTTCAGAGATCAGTCACAAGCGCACAGTGCGCTTGGCACGTTCCTCGCAGCCTCTCCCTCTTGTCCGGAGCTTCACACACGTGCGTGGAGCCTTCCTGGCGTCGGTGGCACGCTGGCCCGCCCTCGCCGGCGTCTTCTGCGGCGTCGGGACCTCCCGTGGTGGCCGACAGAAGGCACACCACGGCAGAACGTCGTTCAGCGCCGCCCAAAGCCCCTTGGCTCTCCGCGTGTCCTTGCCGTGCCAGCGCACCCCCGTGGCACCGTCGCCGTGGCCCGGCAAGCACGGAACATGCTCCCTGCCGCCGACGGGCCGCGCCACCCCCGTTCCGTCGAGCTCACCCTTAGCACCTAGTCCCAGCCCGTTTAGCGCCTAAATGGGACCGGTGGACCTCAACGGCGATGCCCAAGCCCCTAATCCCACTGCACATCCCCGACACCGCCGTAATCACTCGCCGGAGATCCCCGTTCATGGCAACCGCCTCGGGCCGCCTATAAAAAGGGCCCCGAGCTCACCCTTGTGCACGCCTCATCCCCACTCCTCACCAACACCACGCCAGGCCACTCGGAGGACCTCGAGGAGGTCTCCTCCCCCAACTCCGGCCGCCCCGATCCGCCTCGGCCTCCACCTCGATTCGCTCCGGTGAGGCCATCTCCGGTGCCCAAACCCCGTCCGTTACCCTCTCTAGCTACCAGGAGCCTAACCCCCTCTCCAATTTGACCTCTGCAACCCTCTCCGACGAGCCCCTCGACCACCCGAGCCGCCGTCCGCCGGAGCAAAGCTCGCCGTCGACGTGGTACTCGCCGGCGACCACCACCACCACCAACCGACGCGGAATGGCGCCCTGAGCATGGAGGTACCCTCCGACCCCCCTGCCTCGCCGTGGATCGCCGCCGGCGACCACCGCGGCTCTCGGGCGCCGACGAGCTTCGTTCCCCCCTTTTTGAAATTCAAACCTGACGCGTGGGACCCCACCGTCAGCCTCTCTGCTCTCTCTGTTGAAATGTTTTCTGGAAGCGCCTTCGGGCAAAGTACGTTTTCCCTTTGGGCTGGCGTAGTTTCTGCCGAAGCGTTTTCTGTTTTTACAAGCTAGCCCCTGGAAATCTTCTATTTCATTACAGATGAGTCCCTGGACAAAAACCCTTATAACTTTTAAACAGAAAAGTATTTTTGATTGATTCTTTTTCTGTTCTCTTTAAAATTTTGTCTAGTTTTTTATCATATTTATTTGAAAAATATTTGGTATACTTTCTGTGCACTCCTTGGTATTTACGATAGCGCATATATTTTCTTTATACCGTAGATACCGAAGGAGGTGACGGAGCCGCGAACTTCACCGAACTAGGCTCCGACGACTCTGAACCAGGCAAGCATGTTTGAACTTTTGATATGATGAGTGTCTTGGCATGTTTTGCATTTAGTTAGTTTTATGGCATGTTGAGAAGCATATCGATGAACGTTATTTTATGCGATAAAGAGGTAAGTGAGTTCGATGATCCATAAGTGGATGGATGTGAGTATGAATGGCCATGTGTTGGCATGAGGATGGGTGAGACGGCAGTGTTGTAGCATGCCAGTCTTATGCCGGACTATGTGACTTCAGTGTCAAACCGTATCGGTCCTGTTCCTCTCATTTCCTTCCCTGTACTACCACATGTTTTCCGTAAGGAATATGGTTTAGTAAGTCGCAAACCGCTTTTCTGGTACACACCAAAAGGAGAGGCCGTGATGATGGTTCCATGGCCCTGGATTAAAGCCAGTCATCCGGCCAGGGGGCATGGGTGTTTCCGGTTGGGACCGAGAGGGGGGCACCCCTTAGAGCACGCGTATATAAATTTGATCCCATGCTATTCGAGATTGTGATCTCCCCGTCTCAAAAGTTTTTCTTGGACGATGTCTAGGGTGATTCCTAACATCGAGAGGTAGGATGGGTGTGTACTGGTTAGCTGTGTTTTCTTCCGAAACACCGTAAACGGAACTAGTCCTTCGTCACTACGGAAATCCGTTGGCTGTGGGAACAATTTTGTACAAACTCTGCAGAGTAATATATTCCTCCAAATCATCTATTCCCTGTCCCAGATCGATATTATCTTATCCTAATCAAATGTCAGTTTTTATGGCAGAGACTCCGGTGATTCGCTCGAATGCTAACTCCGGTTAAATGATATTCCTATGGATGGACTAACCCATTTATTCTTATGAATTAAATGTTTATTATGAGTATTATTTACCTGTGAATAAAAGCCCTTTTTGTGATGTCGCCCCGACGTCCGACTGTGGCATTTCTTTTCAAGCCCTTCTGTGATGTCGCCCCGACGTCCGACTGTGGCATTTCTTTTCAAGCCCTTTCTGTGATGTCGCCCCGACGTCCGACTGTGGCATTTCTTTTCAAGCCCCTTCTGTGATGTCGCCCCGACGTCC